>NC_061508.1:230102118-230240737 GCF_022539505.1 Lolium rigidum | reverse complement strand
CCGCTAATTGATAGGTTTAACGACTATATTGCGGCTTGGGCGCTGCAGGAAATCCCTCACACGTGTGCGAGATTCACTTGGTCAAACCGTCAAATAAACCTTGTGTGATCCACTCTTTACCGCGTCTTCATCTCTCAGACGTTCGAAGCTCTCTTCCCTCTTTGTTCTTTAGCAGCGGAAACAAGCCTCGATTCGGATCACACGCCACTGGTTTTTTAGACGGGAGACGAATCCCCTCCTCGAAGCTCCGTAGTTCTTCTTCGAAACTAGGTGGTTTGAAAGAAGAGACTTTAATCCCCTGCTCAATGCTGCTTGGGAAGGTCTACTGCACACCGCAAGGGGTTGTGACATCGTGGACTGGTGGGTTCACATGAGCTCAGGGCTTCGACAGTACCTTCGGGGATGGAGAAGAAATTTGGGAAGGCTTGGAAGATTGGAGAAGAGGACACTGCTTGCGCAAATTGAGGACCTGGATCGTCAAGCTGACTCCTTAGGCATTGATGATGAGGCGTGGGCGCTGCGCTACCATTTGGAGGATGAGTTACTACAAATCTACAGGAAGGAGGAAGAGTATTGGCGGCAAAGGGGCAGGGTGAAGTGGGCACTACATGGCGATGCTAACACTTCGTATTTCCATGCAGTGGAAAATGGTAGACAGAGGAAGTGTGCGGTCACGCCTCTGTCCACCCCGGAAGGGATTATCTCGGAACCTAGGTTGGTTCAGAGAGCACATCTATGCTTTTTACCGTGAGTTGCCGGGCACGGACGCTCCACGGGTGTGTGGGCTGTCTCCCTCCACGTGGGACATGGAGCAGCAAGGTTTCAGAGGCGGAAAACGAGGGGTTGGCGCTTACCTTCACGGAGTTGGAGCTCGAAGCCATCATCAAGGATATGAAATCAGATACCGCTCCTGGCTCGGACGTATTCCCGGTGATGTTCTTCAAACGGTGCTGGCCGTTAGTCAAGAACGGAGTTCTCCGCATTCTGAATGACTTTGTGCTGGGGCGCATTGACATTGCGAGGCTCAACTTTGGCATCCTTTCCCTCATTCTGAAGTTCCCAGGGGCAGACCAGATTATCCAATTCCGCCTGATTGCATTGATCAATGTTATATTCGAGATTGTCTCCAAGGCATACGCGACTCGCTTAGATCTGATTGCTCATAGAGTCGTTAGCCCTTTCCAAACCGCTTTTATCAAGGGTGGAAATATTCTGGATGGTTCGTTAGGCTGATTGAGATAGTCCATGAGCTGCAAAGAAAGAAACTCGGCGGAATCCTGCTAAAACTAGATTTTGAAAAAGCTTACGACCGGGTAAAGTGGGACTTTCTGAATGAAGTGTTGCGCTGCAAGGGTTTTGAAGAGGGCTTCATTCATCGCATTGCTCAGCTGGTTGCGGGAGGACAAACAGCGATCACCATCAATGGGGAAATCAACCCATTCTTCAGAAATAAACGCGGAGTGCGTCAAGGGGACCCGCTCTCTCCACTCCTCTTCAATTTCATTCGGGAAGCACTCTCAGGCATCCTGTCGGCTGCTACGGAGGTAGGACATATACTTGGCGTGGTGCCGCACTTGGTGCCGGCAGGAATTTCCCACCTTCAATATGCTGACGACACTTTGATTCTCATTCAGAACAACACGGAAGACATAAGAAATCTCAAATTCCTTCTCATGTGCTTCAAAGACATGTCGGGGTTGAATATAAATTACCACAAGAGCGAAGTCATTGTCATGGACCAACTGGAGGAGGAGCAGATCAGAGTCGCGAACCTGTTTAATTGTAGGCGAGGGGTCTTCCCATTCATGTATCTTGATCTCCCAATCTTGGAGAGAAAGTTAACACTTGAGCAATGGCTCTTCCTAGTCAGGAAGCTAGGGGCAAAGATTGAACCTTGGCTTAGTAGGTTATTGTCGTCGGGAGGACGCCTAACGCTATCTAATGCCTGCCTAGAAAACCTCCCAATGTTTTCCATGGGCCTTTTCCTCCTCCAGGACGGTATCCATGCAAGATTTGACTCACTAAGGTCTAAATTCTATTGGGAGGAATCTGGACCAAAGCGCAAGTACCACTTAGTCAACTGGCCGACCGTGTGCAGATCTAAAGCCATGGGAGGCCTGGGTTTGCTGAATACTAAGAAGATGAATATTGCGCTACAAGTCAAGTGGATTTGGAGATTGTACCAAGACGAAGAGACCATCTGGGCTCGTTTACTCCGTGCCAAGTACCCTGGGGTGGAGAGCATCCTTACAGGCTCGGGACAAGGGGGATCCCAATTCTGGAAAGGCCTGCGTAAACTCAAGCGGTACTTCGCCATGGGCGCTAAATTTGTGCTTGGAGATGGCCGTCGTGCCAGGTTTTGGATGGATATTTGGAGTGGGGCCTCACCTCTCAAGGACCGGTTCCCGCCGATCTTTGCGATCTGTGACGATACAGAAGTCACGGTCGCTCAGGTGCTATCGGGAACAGATATAAATCTCAGGCTACGTCGATCGCTTGACCAAGTTGGCTCGGCACAGTTGCTCCAGCTCTATCAGGAGGTGGCCTCGGTACAACTGTCCCATGACAAGGACAAGGTTAGATGGTCCCTGGATTCGTCCGGGATATACTCGGTTAGCTCGATGTATGAAAAACTCTCGCAAGGGGCGACGATAGCTCATGCAACGGACTTATGGAAAGTGGCGGTCCCCCTCAAGATAAAGATATTTGCATGACAACTCGCCTTAGACAAACTGCCCTCCAACCTGCAGATTGCCTCTAGATAGGGTCCTTCGGAGGCACTTGTGTGTTATGTGTGGTTCGCCGGAAGATGCCGCGCACAATTTTTTTCTCTTGCTCCCTGGCAAAGTTTGCGTGGAGTGTGCTCTGTCAGTTGCTTGGGTGCGCTTAGAGGCCATCCTATTTTGCTCAGTTTCATCATATCCTTTCGAGCCTCGCCGGCATGGCGCGTAGATTGCTTTTGTTGCTTTTTCTGGCACAGTCGTGGACGTTGTGGCTAATTCGCAATAAACTTACTATTTAAAAGAAAGTTCCTAACCACCCTTCTGATGTTATTTTTAAAACCATGTTATTCTTGCAGCTATGGAGTATAAACTCCTAGACAAGGGAACAGGAGGGTCTTTGTTGGATGATCAATGAGCTGAGGGAGTTGTACTCCGCAATGCGCCCAAGCTCGGGACCTTGAAAGACTTCTCCGGCGACACGAGGGTTTGTGTCTTCTGAGCGGATGCATTGGCGGTTCTCGTCGACTGACTACGGCAAGGCTTGGGGTGCTTGTCTACGTTGTGTCGATGCTTTATCTTTGTCGTTTATGTGTGTGCGTTGGCTAAGTTGTATGCCGCAGCGGGTGTAAAAACTATGTTGAACTCCTATGACTTTATTAATTTAAAGTCGGGCAAATAATCCTTTTATCTAAAAAAATGAAAAAAGTTCATCCTTGTACATGTTCAATGTAATCGTGTTTATATCTTTTTTAGGCGAACTATATATGAAGTAAATAAATAGGTAATCATGTTTGTTTGTCAATGGTTGTTTGTATTGAGAGATGGATGTCACCTATATAGGAGTATTTGCCATCAAAAACTACTAGGAAGGTGTGGGTGGCGTGGAGGCACGTCGCGCCCACGAGATAATATTGACGATGTTTGCGACGTTATAGTACTATTAAACAATATATTGTACGAGAATGTACTTATATACTTATGCATGATAGTGAAGATTATTAATTTGCTGGTACTAACATATATTTAGATCTGATTACATAATTTGTGGTGTTGTCTCAGGTAAGCATACAGTGGTGCTTGATTTTTGAGGCCTGAGTGGTTGTTCAGTCATTAGTGTCGTGCCATTTACCTTAGCTAGGTGGGCGATTGAATCTTAGCATAACACCACCTCATTGTCAAAAAGTACCACCTTCGAAATTGACAAAAAAGACCACCTACGTTGTGGCGGCCCCAAGCGACACGTGGCACCTTCCGCCACAGCCTATGACGGCATGTACTGTTCACGCACCGACAAGCGACACGTGGCACCTGCCACCACCACCCGTGGCGGCAGGCATTGTTCACAGGCTGTGGGTGAATAGTATGTGCCGCCACAGCCTGTGACGGCAGGTGCCACATGTCGCTTGGGGGAGCTTGCCGCCACAGGCGGTGGCGGCAGGTGCCACGTGTTGCTTGGCGAGCTTGCCGCCACGGGCGCAGGTGGTTATTTTTGTCAATTTCATTTGAAGGTGGTCCTTTTTGACAATTCACTCGTGGAGGTGGTCCTTTTTGCCAAAAGTTCGATGGATTAGCATATCGTGTGTTGTGTTTTCGGTGTGCCTGCATTACTCGTTGGCAGAAGAGAGGATGGATCCCTACCCGTAGCATGAAGATGGTAATTAAGAGAACTGGAGCGAGCTCTACATAGGCAAGTGAATATCCATCTGGTGACCTGGAGCAGGTATAGTATAGTAATAATATGTAAAGCTAAGAAAGCCAAAAATAGCAACCAGAGGCCAAGATACATATAGCTCTTGGCTTGTGATTCCATAGACCCCAAATCTCAAAACAATGTAATTCCGCTGAGATTAAATAATACCACGATACCTCTTTAGTGGTTTACACTGTTTTGAGATTTGGGGTCTATGGAAGCAGAAGCCAAGTTATATTTTAATATTTTAAAAAAAAATCTGAAAAAAATCTTAGCCAATGATGTATGCTATAAACATGGAAAAACTTAATGTGAGATTGTTTGTATTCTAAGCTACACAAAAATAACAAAATCTAACAAGTTTTATAGTTTTAAATATGCACTATTCACTATACTCAGATCCACATGTTTGTCAGTTTTGTGTAGCCTAAAATAATTTCACATTGAGACTTTGCATGTTTGTAGATTTCATTATTGGTACATCTAGGATTTTTTTTTTGCATTTTTTAACTTAAAAATATAATTTTTAAGCTATAGTTCCTAGATTGATGATAGTGATTAGCCAGCTTACGAATTTCACCACAAGGGAACCGATGAATAAAATTGAGCAAACCAAATTGATCTATGAACCTGAATGTCCCAGTTATTTGCACCATTTTGTTTTACGATTTTAAGATCAATAGAAGGGCATAAAAGACTATAGGAAAAAAACATAAACACACATGTTTTTTAACATCAGGGCAGAAACTTGTTTCTATCACCCCGGACAAACGGCTGAGCCAAAATAGATAAATGACCACTCAAATTGGCCGCAAGGACAATCTCTATAATTCGTGGCATATAAACTTTGTCTAATTTTTCCATATAATCCATCGAAAATGACAATTTCTGTATAATACAAACACAATAATTTATTTAAGTTAAATAATCATTTCAAAATTTCAGTTGATAATAACCATGTGATTTGTTAAAATCTTAGAAATAGGTCTGGTGTTCTGTTTTCGACACATATGTAGTCAATTTGGACTGCCCAATGAGCCCGGCACAACTGTTGACTCCGATCATTTAGAAGAGGTTTGTAATGGCCTGGCGTGCTTTTCACTAATTAATTAGAAGAAGAGCACAAGACGTACAAAGCTGAAGAAAAATGAACAAGACTGGAAAAAAAAAATCTAGGGAAAGCTCCTAGTAGCAACAAGATGCTAAAACTTTCGGTCAGGTTCCCTAGGTCTAAACAGAAGGCTAGCAACACTTGATCTACCAACACTTCTCCAAAGCTTCGCTTTGTCAATGATAGATGCATGGATTCTATTGATTGGTGTGGCCATGTTCTAAAATATGCGCACGCTGCACTCCTTTCATATCGATCACCATGTGCGCTGGACAAGGCCATTGCATCCTTAGCGCTTGGTGGCAGGTTGGACGAGCTGGGAGTCGGCCGTGAGCCAAAACTGCAGATTCTCTTTGTTATGGGTTGGCGTTAGGCTATTGCGCAACTGAGCCGTAACAAGTATCTTATCCCACATTCTTCTTGTGACATTGCGAGTCACAAGCAGGTGAATAGCCGAGTCTGGCTCACTGAGGCATAGGAGAAAAGCGATGTCGTGAGGCCATCCTTTCTTCATATGGCAATCTGCAGTGTTGCATTTACCAAGGGTAGCTAACCAAGCGAAGATCTGACATTTGAGTGGTGCACCATATTGTTCCAGATAGTCTCTTTGAAATTGAAACGAGCCGAGCCTTCAAACTGCATTTCATAAGCCGATGTGGCTGTGTTTCAGCTGTCCTTCGCTAAGTGATCGTGTCGGTCACACCCTCCCTTAGCTGCACCACAGTCAATCCAGTGTATAAGGACATGAATTATCTCAGGGCATCGTGGGGCAGGTCACATTTGAAGTGGTGCATTTGTAGTTATGCAAGGCATGGGCGACACAAATGCTTCTGTTAGTGCAATGCTTGAATAATAGGAGAGGCACGATGCTCACTCCATCAAGCCAAGGATCATGCCAAAAATTGATCTTCAGACCATCACCAAGGTTGAATTGCACTGCCGCGTTGAACAACGCCCACGCTTGGGTATCAATGCAGATCGGAAGATGCAGCCAAGGTTTATCCGACGCCTTGTTGCTCTGCCACAACCATTTCCCTGAGAGCCACCCCCTTAGCCTGCAGGTTTGGAATCCGCAGCCCGCCAAAATCGAGCGGTCGATAGACTGCACTCCATCGCGACTAGCATCTGCCATTGTCGCTCTTATCTTACTTCGTTTCCGTCTCGAGATGGCCATCTGCTGCTGCCTCCATCCTCCGTTCAGCCGACTGATCCAAGACCATGCCCTCCCTCATAGTTTCTGCAGCCTTGTTTGTTGTTGATCTGCAAAGTTTTTAAAAACGTACGCACAAGTATTCTAGTGATCTGCACTAGCTATTCACTTGTGCGTTGCAAACACTCGTACTATGATTAGAGTCCAACATATATGGTGCATATTGTAACAATACTTAAAATAAATGTTATTAAAAGATAATATACATGTACAACAACCGATAGAATATGATTCAATCTTTGTACAGAGAACTACTAATATGTGCGCACACTACACTCGATATGGAAATTGAACACGGGTGATGCAATTAATGGGCATTGCATCTTCTTCTTATCAGTTGTCGGACCAGGTGATGCCCTCCATACCAACGTTTTGGTCGAGACCCAGAGCATTCCACACAGCCGGCGAGGCGTCGACGATATTGTTGGCGCAGGGTGGTTCGTAGTTGTGCTCGTCGTCGCAGCCGTACACAGAGTCACACTCATCCACCACCTTGGCATACACAGATTTACCATTCGCGGTGATCTTGATGCGGTGCCCGCAACGACCCATGTTTTCGAACCAGCCAGTGGAGAGTGCGACGACCATCTCCTCGTCGCTGTGGTAAGCGTTGTCGCACTCCGATGGGCCACCGCCATCCTTACCCTTCTCGAAACTATTGAGTGTCAGGACGGCCTTGGTGCTCGCGGTGACCGGAGGTGAGCAGTGGTATTGCGGGTACCTCTTACCATCCTCACAACAGTCAGGGTCATTGCTCTGCTCACAGTGACCTGCTTTTCCAGGGAGGTAGCTGCTCGCACGGCACACGTCGAGCCCTAGGCGGAGCGAGGACGCGGCATGGGAGGTGCAGAGTGCTACAAGGAGGAAGACTGCAGAGGTGGCTAGAACTCTTGCAGTTGCCATCTTAGATAATTGACAAGCTGGCTCTGGAAATATAATGAACCCTCTTTTCCTTGGTTGCTGCTACAATGAATTGTTGGTTGCTTTGTGGTTTGAGAGTCAAGCCTGTTGAGCTTATATAGTGATTGCCAGGGGTTAGTTATGGACGTCAGTTGGGTGTTCTCCACGGCAAGCCGTTGAGACGTTCAGTTAAAGCAGTCCGTACCGTGTCAAACGGTCTGATTTTTTTTGCAAGGGACTGCGTCTCATCTGGATCATGTGAATAAAGAGGGTTAAATAAATGATCTACCAGTACAGATACATAAATAGAGAATATCAAATATTGCAAAATTGGTCCAAGCAACTATAACTGATGATGCGGTGTTGAAAATCATCATGGTGCTCTCGCTTGGGCCAAAGCTTGCGCTAAGGACCTCAAGCTTCAGTTGTCAATGATTTACGTAGTTCTGAATATTTCAACACGACTGTTGTATGGTGATCCGAAATCTATTTACCTGTTGTACTATGGAAGGAGTCCTAACGGACTATGGTATGCCAAACGTGCTAGACGTAGCACAGTACAACTCTATTTCGTGTCCGCCAAGAAAGAGAGTTGTTTGCCCCTATATATAGTCTCAGGTAGTCATAGAATAGATGAGAGAGAGTTTCTCCATATTGATAGCACGTAGAGGGTCTGTCCTCTCGTGTATTGTAATACTCCTCCAATTATAGTGAGAGCGCCGCCGTGCGTTTCGTGGTTTTTCCCGTTTGGGTTTTCCACGTAAAATCTATGTTCTTGTTCTTGTTTGATCTACTTTTATTTGCGCAGTTTTATAACAAGTGGTATCAGAGCAAAGGCTTGAGATCGATCCGCTGCCCCGGGAGACTTCTCCATTGTGCTCCTGGGCAGCACCACGTGTTTGGATCATCGGCCGCAGTCTTTCGGTCTTATGCAGCTTCGCCCAATCATAGCCACGTTGTGGTTTGTGAAATCCGGTCTAGAGAATTAGATCTGGATGTTTGCAGTTTTTCCTTGTCGGCGTCACGCAGTTTCAGAGGTTACGGTTTGTCAGATTGAATCTATGAGATCGATACAGCTTCGGCGGCGACTCATGCGTTTCCTTTTGCGATTTGTTTTCGCACCATTGCCGTTCCATCAAGTTGCCGAGATCGCTAGCCCCGTCCAGTTGCTGTTGTTTCCTGTCCGGTACAATTTCCGATCCAGCGACGTATCCTGTCCTCTAGTCGGTATTAATCCCGTACGAGCAGCTACGCGTGAATTACTGTGGAGTACCAGATCGGGTTGAAGATGTATGTGCGTGCGTGTGTGTCAACCACCACACGGATCAAGTCCCGAAGTAAAGTAAGTCTGGGATTGTTCACCGTGAGGCATTAATCTGTTAAGGATCAAGTATGGAAAATGCTCTATATCCTCCGGAGGCTACAAACCTCCCAGCCTCCGGATTTCCCACCGTTGGATCCAATCATTCTGAATCGTTAGATCGGGTTCTCCCTGCAGTTTTGCTTTAAATCCCACTTTTGCTTCATTGAAGCAAAAAGTCCCGCTTTGCTTCATTGAAGCAAAAAACGGTTCAACATAAAACAAAAAACACAAATACCATTCTGTTGTGGACCTCGCCGGAGACTTCGCCGGAGCACCGTACTTCACCGGAGACCTCGCCGGAGCACCGTACTTCACCGGAGACCTCGCCGGAGCACCGTACTTCACCGGAGAACTCGCCGGAGCACCGTTGCTGGAGACCTCGTAGCAAAACATTTGTACTAAAGTAGCATTATGACAGAACAATTGTAGCAATACTAGTATAGCATTGCAGCATTTGTACTAAAAACACGACCTCGTCGGAGAACATCGCCGGAGACCTTGTAGCAAAACTTTTCTACTAAAGTCACAGAATAGGGAAACAATAGAAGCAACAATATTGTACAATCGTAGCATCGATGCCCACTCCTTGAAGCACCGCCTCCACCAGATGGTAGTGCTGTCGCACGGGCTTGTAGCACCACCGTCCCTGGCTTGCAGCACCACCGTTGTCGGTCGCAGCATTCCCTACCGACGAGGTCTCCGATGAATCTCCGGCGAGTCTCCTGCCTCGCTCCGTCCGACATGTCTTTTTCTTTTTTGTATTTACATGAACCGTTTTTTGCTTCAATGAAGCAAAAGTGGGACTTTTTTTGCTGCGAAGAAACAATATCTGAGTGAGTCACAGCACTCTTACTTTTTAGTCTCTTTAGTCGAACCGTTTTTTGCTTCAATGAAGCAAAAGCGGGAGGTTTTTTGCTGCGACGAAGCAAAATCTAAATTTCAGGTGAAAGTGGACACGTGTCACGCATGCAAGCAGGAGGCTGGAAAGTTTGGAGCCTCCGGAGGATTTCTAGCACTGCCCATCAAGTATTGAGGGAAAAGCAGCAGCGTGTACCAGATCCCGATTTGCTCTTTCAAGATGAAGGAGATATGCTTCCCTAGCTCTCGTCAAGTTCCCAGGCAAGGTATGCTAGTTCACGTGAAGATCATCTGTATGTTCAGATTCTTTTCAATCTCCGTATATGTCCACACATGGCGAAGTTGCTTCCAGGTGCTATCTTTTTTAGTTTTTGCTCTGCAATTCTACATAGATTTTTTCTTTGGCTTGTACTACTTTGTGATCACAGTTTTATCGACTCATGGATATTATGAAGTACGATGTTCAGCTGTTGTATTATGACACAAAGTTTTCATGGCAAGTCGAGATGCGAGCATTGTTGGTGGAAGCCAATTATGAGGATGCACTGGATAGTTTTTATTTTGGATTGACAAGGAGAAAAGAAAGAATTCCCGCGCCACCTATGATCGATGTTATGCCGCTGGTATGATTATCGTTTTTGATATTTTTCAGTTTAAGATGGAGTTTGGTGAATTGTAGCCTGCCGGGAGATATGATGGATGCAAATTTCAGATGTTATGTTGCTGCAATTACATGAACACAATTCAGTTATCAGAGAAAAAAAAATGGAGGAGGTAATTTTTATGCCTGTTGGTAGCCAGCATTATACTCTTTGCTCTCCGAGTTTTTGCTGTTATGCATGTGAAGGTTTTGCTTTGATGTTCATGTTCGTGATGAGGATTGTTTGAGGTGCAAAAAGGAGATTGTTTTCTGCTAGATACTACAACATTTAGTACTGTAAGTTTCAGTGCAATTCAGTTGTCTATGCTCTTTCAAGAGGGGTCTATTGCAGAGTTGAAGCTTCATTGCATGTTGTTCCTTCATCCGACAGTTGTTCTACAGAGTCAGTTTTTGACCATGTCATGGATTTTCATTAACCATTTGAAGTTGGCAGATTTTTTGTGTACGCGTTGTCATTCGTACCAGATGCTCTTGCATGAGTATGTTTGTCGAGGTTTGTGCTTTCAGGTAGCACGTTCAGATTCCATGAGATGAGTTCTTCACAATGTTTTGAGCTATGCGTTCGTTCAGGCACCACAGGAGATATGATGACTTATGTCATTTGATGATTGAGCAGTTTCAGTTTTCTTTGAGGTCAGTGGCACAGACTCAGACTTTTGTTGGGTTTCTAATGGAGATCCAAGTTTATTTGTCTACTTTGTTGATAGCTGTGTTGTTTTCTAGACGACCCAAGATTAATTTGCTCAATGCAACTTCATGAGAAGTTTATTAGTCCTATGGACTTTTCAACAAGGTTTACTTGTGATGACTTTAGTTGAGGAGTTGAATGCTATCTATGACTGTTGCAAAGGATTTCGGCTCAAGGTGGAGTTTGTTGTATGGTGATCCGAAATCTATTTACCTGTTGTACTATGGAAGGAGTCCTAACGGACTATGGTATGCCAAACGTGCTAGACGTAGCACAGTACAACTCTATTTCGTGTCCGCCAAGAAAGAGAGTTGTTTGCCCCTATATATAGTCTCAGGTAGTCATAGAATAGATGAGAGAGAGTTTCTCCATATTGATAGCACGTAGAGGGTCTGTCCTCTCGTGTATTGTAATACTCCTCCAATTATAGTGAGAGCGCCGCCGTGCGTTTCGTGGTTTTTCCCGTTTGGGTTTTCCACGTAAAATCTGTGTTCTTGTTCTTGTTTGATCTACTTTTATTTGCGCGGTTTTATAACAACGACAAGCACAGTGGTGTAAACGGTTAGTAATTTGGGCGCTTTTAAATATATGTCAGTTTGAGTTTTGGATTCCAAAAAAACTGTACCACAATCCACTGATCCACCTTGGAGTAATAAAAAACCCCACCAAAAACTCTCATATTCTGAAACATGTCAAGCATGCCACGAGGCATGAATCGCAACGAGAGACTACTATTGACTAACCTTACTAAAGAGTGTTCTTATTCTACCAATTACCTCAGATTTGGCATAGACTAATTACTTGATTATAAGAGGAACGACAGACAAGCCATCATGTTAGCCAAAGCACCTGACAAACCTACAAGACAATGTTGCGAACTTCTGGTGATGACTGAAGATATAGTGCATATGGTAAAAACATCTCTGAACATGCCCATCCACTATACTTTGATCATTACAAAAGAAAAGGGAACATTTCTACATTTTTATTCTGCTCTATGGCTGACTGCTAGCATAGTCTACGGATTGTAGCGCTAGCCTCACCTTAGGCGTTATATGCTTCATCGCTTCGATATGTATTTCGCCTAGTTTTTTATATATACTTTGAACCAAACACTTGAACGGCTGTGTGTATCCTGGTTACGCAGAGGCTGGATGTAATTGCTTCCCAAAAGTAATAAAGCATCCTTTATCGAAAAAATGACTGACTGCTAGATTGGCTGATTCCGATTACCCCATGTATCTTCTTTTGTGAATTGTGACTTACATGCTACTCATTTCATGTATATACATGACGTTCAGGCAGTCATGGTTTCTCGGTGTTTTCTTCTACTTCTTCTGAAATGGTTTTTGCCTACAAGTAGCGTCGTCGGAGCTTGAATCTGCACGATATCGACCAAAATCTTGTGGAGAGACTGCGGCTTCGAGAAGAGCGGCCACCCCTATTAGGAAGCGTGGGCAGAGGCAGCGGAGCATTGGGGCAAGAGGGCCCTGGGGCAGTAGTCGGCAAGACAGGAGTTTGAGCAACAAGAATAGAGAGTACCGCAAGCAAACCAGCACCACACAGACAAGTCTCCTTAGCCGTAAGCTCAGATAGCACCTCTAAGATAGGAATATGACCCCAAGCAAACAACTGAGAACATTGTGGCTCAAACTCCGGACGATGCTGACACAAGAACTCATAGATCAGCTGAAACTCCAAGTCGAACCTCATAGTCCGGCAACACGGGAAAGTACCACAGACAACACCGGGGGTGAGTCAAGCTGGCGCCCGATAGCAGAGGTATGTGTGTAGAACTCGCCGAAAATAGAGCTACCATGCTGAAGAGCATGCTCCTGACGAATCATAGATACGTAGAGAGAATCACCAGCAGGCTCATAGCACTCACAAAGGTGAGACCCCATCTCAGAGACAGTACTGACGCCCATAAACTCAGAAGCAAATTGAGGCTGAACACTCTAAGAGAGAACTGCGGCAGCCTTAACATCCTCATCACACATCCGAGTGCAAGCAGCCATACCATCAAGATAGATACCAAGATCAACCGAGTGGTCAAGTACATGTTGATCGATCATAAGCATCATCTGCGGTGTCCTTGGCAGCCTTGGTTGCATCCTTGGTAGCCTGGGAAGCATCAACAGTAAGGACCAGTGGCATGGTCAGAGTAGGAACCACAAGAGAAACAGGGTATGACGGACATGAGACCTCGCTAGTGAGTGTAAGGGTACATTGCCCCTAAGTGTGTTTTTGGTAATTAATGACAATCCTCTATGGACTAATTTTTTCATTGTATTTGTATGAAGGAATATTCCATAGGTATTTGTTGAAGTCCATATATTGGATTCAAGTGTGGATGCCATTAATATAATGACACTAGTAGAAAAAGAGGCTTCCATCTGCCCCCATTAGTCCCCAAAATATAGGAACCGCGACTAAAGGGGTCTTTAGTCGCGGTTCGGGAGGCGACCCGCGACTAAAGACCTGGGCCCAGCGCGCTCGGTGGCCAGCTGGTGGACGGGAGGAGCTTTCGCGGTTGGCCAGGCCAACCGGCACTAAAGGCCCATCCCTATAAAAGGCAGCTCAGCTCACTTCAGTTAGCCATTTTGGTGCCACTTCTCTTCACAATCTTCACAAGGGGTGGTGGATTTTCTTTTGGTTCCTCTTATGCACACAAGGTGTTCGATGAAATGCCCGAGAGCATGAAACAAATATGATATGAAGTGTCCGAGCCACACTTGAGCTTTCTCATTTATTTTTCCTCCTCGATCGACTAAAGGTTCTCAGGCCTGGCCTGAAGGCCTTTAGTCGCGGTTGGCCAGGCCAACCGGCACTAAAGGCCCATCCCTATAAAAGGCAGCTCAGCTCACTTCACTTAGCCATTTTGGTGCCACTTCTCTTCACAATCTCCACAAGGGGTGGTGGATTTTCTTTTGGTTCCTCTTATGCACACAAGGTGTTCGATGAAATGCCCGAGAGCATGAAACAAATATGATATGAAGTGTCCGAGCCACACTTGAGCTTTCTCATTTATTTTTCCTCCTCGATCGCAGTTAGCAACTTGAACCTTTCATGTGTCATTGATAAAATATGCATGTGTGTAGTTCATTGTTTAATTTCTATTATTTGTAGCTAGTTAGTTTAACAAATGCATGATGGTTAATGATATACTTTATATAATAATAATGCAGATGAATCGGCAATGGATGTACGAGTAACCGACTCTCCGGCGAGTTCATTACGGGTTTGAAAGATTTCCTCGTAGTGGCTAATGCGAACAAGCAGTGGGGGTTTTGTTATCTGTCCATGTGCTGCCCGTAAGAATCGGAAGGGTTACTCTTCCTCAAGAGACGTTCACCTGCACCTGCTTCGGCAGGGTTTCATGCCAAGCTATAATTGTTGGACCAAGCATGGAGAAAGAGGGGTTAGAATGGAAGAAGATGAAGAAGGGGAGGATGACGTGGGCACTACCCTTCGGGTAACCCACATTACCCTATCCTGTATTGACTAATTGGAGGCCCATGAAGACACTTGAAGGCGAGATGGGCCACTAGGACGGCGCACCAGAAGGTTCCTTGACGGACAAGACAAGGAAGCGATCGAACAAGGAAAGATCGGATCTAAAACTACTGTAAACCTAGTCGTACTCGGTTAGACCTCTTGAGACCTAGCCTCATATATAAAGGCCAGGAGAGGGGCTGCCGAGGGACACAATCAATCTTAGCAATCTTAGCCAGAAAAAGCTTAAAGCTAGGTCACCTTAGCAATAGCCATCTCGACGAGATCTCAGCCGAACTATTCGGCACCCCATTGTAACCCATTGTCATCATAATCAAGAACAGACAGGCAGGACGTAAGGGTTTTACCTCATCGAGGGCCCTGAACCTGGGTAAATCGCTCTCCCCGCTTGTCTGTGAACTGATGTCTCGTGTCAGCTTGCAGGATTCCATCAACCCTAAGCCCCTATCGGAGGGCATTGGCGAGGAGTACCCTTGACAATTGGCGCCGTCTGTGGGAAATGAAGAAGCTCACCCGAGAAATCAACCTGGCAGAAAGTGTCATGGCGAACATCCCTGAGTATGTCGAGTGGTCGTCTCAGAACATCACGTTCAGCCGAGCAGATCACCCGATGACTATACCAAAACCGGGACATGCCGCCCTAGTGGTCGAAGCACAGATAGGAGGGTTCAAGATGAGCAAAGTCTTCATGGACGGAGGAAGTGGGCTCAACCTGATATTCCTTGACACAATTCAAAGTATGGGGATCACCATGAGAATGTTAGAAGAGTCAGACACCCGCTTCCATGGGATCCTCCCTACTTCACCGGCGTACTCTCTTGGCAAAGCGTACCTGAATGTCGTCTTCGGCAAACCCGACAATTTCAGGAAGGAGAAGATCGAGTTTGAAGTCGTGAACTGGGAATCACAGTATCACGCCATACTCGGGAGACCAGCTTATGTTAAGTTCATGGCTGTGCCGCACTATGCATACCTCAAGCTGAAAATGCCTGGGAGCAACGGGACGAACATCACAGTCTATGGAAGTTTCTCACGCTCGGACAATTGTGATCGTGATTTTCAAAGGATTGCTGCAAAGTTTGGGTTACAACGAGAAATTGTCGACCCTCCGCCCAAGCTGACGATACGAGAAATCAAGGAGGAAAAACATGACAGGGAAACCAAGAAAAAGCCAGCCAACCTTGCCCTTGAAGCCTCGGCAGCAGAAGATCCCACAACAAAAGCTTCGGCAGAGGACGGCATAGAAGGCACAGGAAACAGCAAGACGCTGACAATCACTGCCCAGACCCTCGGTGAAATCAACAACGCCGCAGCTACCACTAGCATGGCGAAGAAGCCAGAAGATGCTGTCGAAGATGAGAAGGACCCCTTCCTTGATTAAGCACCTCCTTAGCATTTAAATTTTTTCCCTTTACTTTACACAGGGCCTCCCTGTTTCGCCCTCTAGTTTCGTACTTACTCTATTAATGAGCACTTAAGTTTCGATTCCTTGTTGAGCATTGCAGTAATTTAAAGCATCCATGACCGCACCATCGTGAAGCTTGCTTACAAGCAACGGTACAACGTAACACGCGGCAGAAGATCGCGCCCCAAGGGAAAAGCTTCTACGACTGCTACAAAGAAAAACAAGGACATTAATCCTTCCCTCTGCTTTAGATGTCTCCACGAGTGCCGTAAAAAGCAAGAGTTTGGAAAACATAAACACAACCCACGTTCGATATTTTACTTATGGAAATATCAATGAACAACGGGCTCATCGGCAGAATCATTGCACCCGAACTATTCGGGAGTGACTCGCCGAAACTTACAATTGGTTGAAAGCAAAGTTGCGCATACAACAGGTTTAGCAAAACCTGCAACACGAGCTGATCACTCATAATGATTTGCCGACCAACCAAGTATACATGCATATAACGGGCAATTAAGATTTGCTCCTTCAAAAATTTGCCAACGAGCACGGTAAAAGTACATATTCATGTATTTACCAACTAACAAGTTTCGGCTTAAAAATCCTAACACTTGGAAGGATTAGCCAATGCAATTCATTTTACAAAAATAACTTTACATCCTAACGTCACCCTTGCGAAGTTCCCCTTCTTCCGGTACATTTGACTCCTCCTCAAGCCTGTCGACAATTATGTTGGCGGGCACTAAAACCTTTGGGTACAGTCCTTCAAAATCACCAGTTGCGTTGGCAATGGATAGCAAACATGCTGAGGGATAACGAGCAAGCACAAGGGCAAGCGTACACCCGGCCCCTCGCGAAAACTTGAGCTCGCACCAAATCCCGAACCTTCTTGGCGTTTCCAAACTCGGACATCAAAGCCAAAAGCGTGGGGGAACTGCATTCAAAGGTAACATTGTCTTCCACACCACCCTCATAGCTTTATAGCACTTATCAAAGAATTGGTGGACTTGTTGGACCCGATCCTGAAATTTTGCAACAAGTTGAAGCCTTCGAGTGATCCCGCCGTAAAATCTCTTCGGATGAGGAAAGCTGGGTTAAAGCATGCACTCGCTCGTGTATCCGCTTGTTCTCTTCCGCACGGTTCAACGCTATGACTGGCAAAAAGAATCAGTAAAAGAGTCAGACAAGGTGTTGTTAACAAAAGGGCAAAGGAATCAGGAAACTTACAGTTCAAACTCTCGCAGCTTTATGCAGCTCGGCAAGAGTGTACCGTTCCACGTCGGCTGCAATCTCGCTCTTCTTATTGACAATAGCAGCTAAGGCATAAGTGCTGCGCAGATCCTTTTCCATCTGCGTAATCCGATCCTTCATACGCTGGATCCGATCACTTTCAGGAAAGGCACCCGAAGAGTCGTCAACAAATGAGGGTACTGGGAAGACCTGCAGGAAACACCGTTGCAAAAGGGTGATGGATATGGTACAGGTAAGCATCCGAAATAACTCCCATCGAGAGAAATACAAGAAGAAATATCATAACAAAAGTGTGCTAACAACATTGCTAGCATGGAGTTTATTACAAGCATAAGTTTTGCGGCGGAATAATGTTTCACATCACTTCAAGCGTAAAGTTTTGCTACAAGAATCAAGGGGCTTGGGTCTGAGTCGATAAACTAGGCCCAGTCGACGATTTCCTTGATGAAACCAGTTCAAGGAGCTGGCGGGCACAAGTGACGGCGGACGCTTTAAAGGCGCTTAAATCAACAAGCTGCCCGTCTTGCTCTTTCGGCAGCTCCTTGGTCATTCCTTCGATGTCACCCTTAAAGCCGTAACCCATCATAAGCTGGAAGGCAAGGACGGCACCATAAGTGTGTGATGTACGCTTGAATACCTCGATGACCTCCTTGGTGTCAACCGCGAAGGCATCGACCAGCTGCCCCAGGGTCTTCCCCTGCTTAATCTTGGGGAAAATCATCGAGTGCATCCGCGTCAGGGCACCCTTCCCCTTTACAAGGAGCTCCCGCGTAAGCTGGTGGGAGGCAAGAATCATTGACATAGCGTTTGCTGGAGAGTTGTTTGGAACTCTGTCCAGGGCATCAGCAGGGATATTCGCCGCTTCGCGGAGAAAAGAAAGAAAAAAGTACATTGGCAAAAGGATCGAATCCATAAGTACATCAATCGACAGAGGTGTATAAAATATTACCTAGCAAGGCCAAAGAAGACTGACGAAGGGCTTCATCCTTTTCAGCTGCCCGAGCTTCAGCCACCATCCTGGATGCTTCCTCCTCCTTCAGCTTCTCCTTTAGCTTGCCCAGTTCCACCTTCAGAGAGTCAACCTCTCGGCGAGCCTCATCAGCTATCTTGACTGCGCCATCCAATTTCAAGGAGGAAGATTTGACTTCCTCTTGTAGCCGAGCCTTGTCGCCTTCCGGAGAAGTGAATTGGGAGGCGAAGGCCTCCAAAGAGGAAATAACGCCTCGCAAGTCCTTAAGAAAGAAGGATATTTTACCAGGAATTGTCAAGCAAAGCACGTTCCAAGAGATTGGCATCACAGTTAGAAAAAGACTTACAGAAGGAGGAGTCGCGGTGGCAGCAGTTGGAGAGACGTCTTTCCCTTTGGAAAGGGAAGAAGCAGTCGATGCTTGAGCCATAGGGGCAGCCTTAGGGGCCGAAGCTTCGGAAGCCACTACGACCGGCGAAGCAACATCAGATTTGGCTTTTTTAGACGGAGGCTCGATAATGCCCTCGTCGCTGCAAAGGTGAAAGGAAGACAATGAAGAGTAAGAAAAATAAAAGGGCAAAGTATAACTTCAGAAAAGAAACTACTTACATGTCGAAGAGATCATCTTCATCGGCAAAACCGTCGGTCGATCTCTTCACAGGTGAAGCCCTGGCCTCCTCAGCAGTCCGCATCAACAAAGGTATCATGATCAGCGTCGTCATTACGCATTGATCCATCTGCGACACCAGCGTCATCGGCTGAGGAAGGAAGGTCGGTGTGGGCAACTTCAAAATCTATCGGACCATTAAATTTGTCCTCTGGGCCTGTGTGCTCGACAGTGTGAAAATCTACGGGGATTGAGGATCCTCTCCCCTCAGAAGTATTATCCGGCGAATCATGCATATTTTCAGAAACTATGGGGATCTGTCAAAGAAAATAACAAGTAAGAACAGTGGAAACCATGGCAGCCAAGAAAAACTAGCATAATGAGGATGCGAAGAAATAAAAAAATACCTTTGATGGTGGATGGTCAGTGTCAAGGGGAGTATAAGAAGAAACCAGCGGAATCGAATCTTCCTGAGTAAAGGAAGTAAGACGACGGACTTCATCAAGTAACTCCTTTTCCGACAGGTCGGCAGCATTAATCCTGGTCTCGTCCTTTGGACCTGAGTACAACCACATCGGGTGAACTCTGGCCATGGCTGGTTGCACTCGACGTTTCAAGAATACCGCTGCCACCTCTGTGCCAATCATAGTTTGGCCATCGGCCTCTTTGATTCGAAGGAATTTGGTAAATAGTTCTTCGGCTGCTACTCTTTCATCGGGTGAGAGGGTATTCTTCCAGGAATTCTTGGGCTTGGCTTCGAAAACATCGGCAAAGCAAGGGAGCTGAGATTCGGGTGACAGGGAGTCCTTGATGTAAAACCATTTCAACCTCCACCCTTGCACGGACTCTCTCATTGGGAAATTGAAGTAATTGACCTCCGAACGAGCTACAAACCCCACTCCTCCGGTGACAAAGTATCCATTACTGCTGATGTATCTCTTCACATAGAAGATCTTTTTCCACAGCCCGAAATGAGGTTCGATACACAGAAACGCCTCGCAAAGGGTGATGAACACATCAACGTGGAGGATTGAGTTGGGGGTAAGTTGCCATAGTTGAATTTCGTACGTCCGGAAGAGGTGGAGGAGGAATCCATGAGTAGGAAGCGAAAGGTCTCGGTACAGGAAAGATAAGAACATCACGGTAAAGCCAGCAGGGGGATCAGGCCGAGAAATCGCACCTGGAAGGATCACGTTTCCCTCTTCGGAAGAAATCAATCCTAGGCTTCGGGATCTCTTCTCGTCACGCTTGGTGACGGTTGATGCCACCCAATCTTCGGGCTTGGCCTTTGAACTCGACGGCGGCCGGCGGCGCCGGAGCTGGGGGAGGAGCGCTTGGAGCGCTCCCCTTCGGAAGAGAAGAAGAGGACTTGGCGGCGGCGCCTCCGCTGGTGGAACTGGCAGCGGCGGCAGGATTCTTCTTCTTCACCATTGTGAGATCTGATGAAGATTGGAAAAGTAGTGGTGGCGGCGCAGCAACGGCAATGGGATGAAGAAGGAGAAGAATGAGAAGATGCTACGGAAAACGTGGAGAAGATTAGAGATTTCTCGCCCTTTAGAGGTTTTGAGGAAAAAATAAGTGTTGTGTAAGCACGTGGCGCTTGAAGAAAGAGTGGAACCGGCGGCCCATTGTTCCCACGTTGCGCGAAAATCGAGGAGACACCTCGATCGCCACGCGTGCAATGGTCAAGCCCTAAAATATTGCCCGCGCAGAGCTAGGGTAGGCCCGTCAGGTCACGTCCTGTCAATCAGCCCACATCAATTACATGTCATCAGTGATGTCATAAAAAACTAGAAGCATTCGAAGGGAAAATGGAAAGTTATCGGACGAAGGACTTAAGTCTATGCACGGATTGTAAGCATCCGTACCTAGACTCGGGGGCTACTCCCATCGGGAGTGCTGACGCGCACCCGATAAAATGAAGACTCGACAGAATGAACAGTCGAAGGAAGAAGGTTTGAGTCTGCACTCGGTTACAAGCGCTCGCACCCAGACTCGGGGGCTACTCCCATCGGGAGCGCGGCGTGCTCCCGATAGAAGTTTTTGCACTCCGGGATCATGCCCGGGGACTTGATTCTGTGTAGGTTAACGTTGTTTTGCCATCGGCAGTTAACCAAACAACAGTTGGGCATGTTACTCATTATCCTTTGCATAAAGAAAATAAATCGGATGACCTATGAAGATCTGTGGAAAACATCGGCAGAGGAAAATATTCGAGTGGTACAACTTGAGTCTACGCACGGACTGCGAGCATCCGTACCTAGACTCGGGGGCTACTCCCATCGGGAGCGCTGACGCGCACCCGACAAAATGAAGACAGAGAAGATTCAAGATGAACAAGGACAATGAAGGAGAAGAACATCAGGAAAAGACATACTTTAGTCTCTACCCGAACTATCTTCGGCTAGACACTCGGGGGCTACCGACGTGGGCACTACCCTTCGGGTAACCCACATTACCCTATCCCGTATTGACTAATTGGAGGCCCATGAAGACACTTGAAGGCGAGATGGGCCACTAGGACTGGCGCACCGGAAGGTTCCTTGACGGACAAGACAAGGAAGCGATCGAACAAGGAAAGATCGGATCTAAAACTACCGTAAACCTAGTCGTACTCGGTTAGACCTCTTGAGACCTAGCCTCATATATAAAGGCCGGAGAGGGGCTGCCAAGGGACACAATCAATCTTAGCAATCTTAGCCAGAAAAAGCTTAAAGCTAGGTCACCTTAGCAATAGCCATCTCGACGAGATCTCAGCCGAACTATTCGGCACCCCATTGTAACCCATTGTCATCATAATCAAGAACAGACAGGCAGGACGTAAGGGTTTTACCTCATCGAGGGCCCCGAACCTGGGTAAATCGCTCTCCCCGCTTGTCTGTGAACCGATGTCTCGTGTCAGCTTGCAGGATTCCATCAACCCTAAGCCCCTATCGGAGGGCATTGGCGAGGAGTACCCTCGACAGAGGATATCAACGATGACAACTATTCTGATCATTTCGGTGATACTTTCATGGAGGATGCTGAAGGTGGGGAAGGTGAAGGGGAAGGTGAAGGTGAAGAAGAGGCATGTGATGAGCCCGCTGATGATCTTGGTCAGACCATTGCTGATGCACGGAGAGGCTGCGAAACTGAAAATGAGAGGAAGAATTTGGATCGCATGTTAGAGGATCACAAAAAGTCGCTGTACCCCGGATGCGATAATGGTCTGAAAAAGCTGGGCTACACACTGGATTTGCTGAAATGGAAGGCACTGGAAGGTCTATCTGACTCGGGATTTGAAAATTTGCTGAAAATGATGAAGAATATGTTTCCAAAGAATAAGGAGTTGCCCGCTAGTACGTGCGAAGCAAAGAAGGTTGTCTGCCCTCTAGGTTTAGAGGTTCTGATGATACATGCATGCATTAACGACTGCATCCTCTACCGCGGTGAATACGAGAATTTGAATGAATGCCCGGTATGCACTGCATTGCATTATAAGATCAGAGGCGATGACCCTGGTGACGATGTTGAGGGCGAGAAACCGAGGAAGAGGGTTCCCGCCAAGGTGATGTGGTATGCTCCTATAATACCACGGTTGAAACGTCTGTTCAGGAACAAAGAGCATGCCAAGTTGTTGCGATGGCACAAAGAGGACCGTAAGTCGGACTGGGAGTTCAGACACCCCGCAGATGGAATGCAATGGAGAAAGATCGATAGAGAGTTCAAAGATTTTGCAGCTGACGCAAGGAACATAAGATTTGGTCTAAGTATAGATGGCATGAATCCTTTTGGCGAGCAGAGCTCCAGCCGTAGCACCTGGCCCGTGACTCTATGCATCTACAACCTTCCTCCTTGGTTGTGCATGAAGCGGAAGTTCATTATGTTGACAGTGCTCATCCAAGGTCCGAAGCAACCCGGCAACGACATCGATGTGTACCTAAGGCCATTAGTTGATGAACTTTTACATTTGTGGGGCAGACCTGGTGTACGTGTGTGGGATGAGCACAAAGAAGAGGAATTTGACCTACGAGCGTTGCTTTTCGTAACCATTAACAAGTTTTCCCTCAGTAAGAAACTAAGGTTTAATCGACTAGTAGGAGAAATGCGTGACTTCTGAAGGTGTTGCTAGGTGACTAGTGGCAGGGCACACTACCGGCGCCGGCAACAACGTGGAACCTGCACACAACACAACCAAAATACTTTGCCCCAACTTACAGTAAGGTCGTCAATCTCACCGGTTTGCTGAACACAAAGAATCAGACGTATCGAGTGAAAAGAGATGTTTGCAGTAATAAAAAGGAACAGAGCTTTGCAGTAAGTAAAAGAGCAGGATTGCAGTGGTTGAATTTATCAGTGTAAAGTAAAGGACTGGGTCCACAGTTCACTAGAGGTGTCTCTCCATAAATATAAATAACATGTTGAGTGAACAAATTACAACTGGACGATTGATAGAATATAGACCATACATGAAAAGATGATTACTATGAGATTCGTTTGGGAATTACAACATAATACATAGACCTTAATCCAACTGCGTCTATGACTAATAATCCACCTTCCGGTTATCGTCCGAACCCCTTCCAGTATTAAGTTGCAAGCAACAGATTATCGCATTAACCAATGTGTGTAAAGTAAACAATAGAATTACCCTTGGATAAAATATTGTTGTTTTCTTCCTACTAGCAACAACACATCTACAATCTTAGAAGTTATTGTCACTCTTCCAAAAAACTAGAGGCACGAACCTACTATCGAGCATAAATACCCCCGCTTGGAGTCACAAGCATCTACTTGGCCAGAGTACGTATCTACTAGCAACGGAGAGCATGCAAGATCACAAATGACATATGACATGAATATATAATCAACATCAACATAGTATACAATATTCATCGGATCCCAGCAAACACAACATGTAGCATTACATAAAGATGATCTTGATCATGTAGGGCAGCTCACAAGATCTAAACATGAGGCACAAATTGGAGAAGACAACCATCTAGCTACTGTTATGGACCCAGTCCAGGGATGAACTACTCACGCATCACTTCGGAGGCGGGCATGGCGATGTAGATGCCTCCGGCGATGATTTCCCCCTCCAGCAAGGTGCTAGGAAGAACTTTAGAACCCTCCCAAGATGGGTTCTGCAATGGCGGCCACGACGGAATTTTTCGTGGATGGAGGCTCGGGTCTTCAGGGTTTTCCCGAGATCGTGAATAAATAGGCGGAGGGCGATGTCGGTGGAGGCCAGGGTGGCCCACACCACCCCTAGGCGCGGGCCAGGGTCAGGCCACGCTTAGGGCTGGCGTGGTCGCCTTGCTGCCCCCTTCGACTCACCTATGGACTCTGTCTTTGTTATGATAAAATATTTACTTCGGCTTTTGTTTCGTCCAATTTCGAGAATATTTCCTGTACAAACTTTTCTAAAATACAAAAATAGCAGAAAACAAGAACTGACAATGTGGCATCTTGTTAATAGGTTAATGCCGGAAAATGTACAAAAGTGCAACGAAGTATGAGCAAAACATAGATGAATTGGTGTAAAACAAGCATGGAGCATCAAAAATTATAGATACGTTTGAGACGTATCAATAGCCATAGTGCTTGTAGTATATATACATTGCCATCACTTGTGTTACTTAGACCATGTACTATGTGGTATGAAAGCGATTCATTTTGGCTTGTGAACCGATTCCACACATAGTAGAGCATCGCACCATGGCGCATGTCAGAAGAAGCGAACCACAAACTTGGTTCGATTCCATGCAAACAATCCGCCAGGGAGCAAGGCACTAGGTCCACATGCCGGAGAGAGAAAATGAGCCAACTCCGAGATGGTGGGGGATAAAATATAGATTGCATGCTTCACCTATCAATCATTGCTTCACATGCAAAGCGATTCCAACACTACAGCTAAACCAAAGCGATTCAGAAATCTGACATATTTTTTCTTGAACCGACGCTACATAGTGCATGGCCTTATATCTTGTGCCTATCTTGCTTATCTAAGTTTTTGTTGTTGCACTTAGTTGAGCCTAGCATGTTTAGGTTTTCTGCTTGTAAAATAAACGTTATTTCATTTTCGCATTCTTCCAATCCAAATCCGTAATAGTTTTTAAAACACCTATTCACCCCCCCCCCTCTAGGCGACATCTCATCCTTTTAGTGAGGACACACAAAAGTCAAAGACCGCACATATGAATGCGCATGAAGGCAGCAAACTCAGCATAGTTGGTTCCAAAAAAAATCACCAGGCAGCAAGGAATGCTGACATAACCTGATGAAGAGGATGCCATAGTGGTACACTTTTGGTCAATGCTCAGATCTAAACGAACAGAGAGGCCACCCGTTTGTGGTGAGGCCGTCTAAGCCTGAACAAGGGCCAAACGGGCAAGGCCAACCTGATCGGGGATGAATCTTGGATAGCATGGGGAGGTATAGGGATGAGGATGGCCGAAATGGGCCGGAGCCACCAAGATCTGCGAGATGACGAGCGGCGGCGGCCAGATGGGGCCACGCCGATGGGGGCGCGCGGCGGGCCAGACGAGGGACGCCGGATGCAGGGCCGACACGGCGATGAAGATAGCGACCGGGCGAGGGAGGCATGCGCGAATCGGAGCGGAGATAACGCCGGACTCGGATTTCTACGATGATAGTGGTGGCGAAACTAGGACGGAGTTGTAACATGCGGAAACCCTAACCTGGGCTCTCATACCATGTCAAGTTTCATGCACTAGTCAACACAACCAAAAGTCTGAACTGGTAGAAATGGCTAGTACAATCCACTTATACACTTTACAACATTAGATGTATGGCATGTCATGTTGCCATGATTTTGTGTGTGTTCTAGTGAGTTTTTTTCTTATGCTGCAAGTGTGCTTAGGCATTGTTGTGCATGCTTTCTCTAGATGTTGCTGGCAACATTCTTTTTGGTTGCATATGCTGCCATTATTTTTGAATTCATGGATGCAATGAATGTGATTTGTTACTACATATACATGTTTAATATTGTAGTATTTTATATGTTGTTCTTTCGACCGCAGTGAAAATAATGTTTCAACAATGTTCCAGAGATACACAACAATTACTTGCGAGGGTCTAGACCTCACAATTAAGTGAGATTGGATGGCCGATAGGAGCTCACTCCACGCACCTCCCAATACATATGGCGACACGGTGCACATCACATATTTGGGGACATGAGTTGGTCAAACCACAAGTCAACGATAATGGGACAAGGGCTACTTAATTAGTTATGCATACTATAGCAATACTTATTTTGATATTAATATTACAAAACATAATATACATGTGCGGTAATCAAGCCATGAAAGAATATATGATGCAATATATGTACATGGTAGACGCGGCTCTCAATGTAATGTAGACATGAACATGGATGGCGCAATTAACGGTATGTTGATCAGTTGTCGCTGTCAGACCATGTGATACCCTCCATGCCGACGTTCTGGTCAAGCCCTAGGGCATTCCACACTGCCGGCGAGGCATCAACGATGTTGTTGGCGCATGGTGGTTCATAGTTGTGCTCATCATCGCAGCCATATACGGAGTCACACTCATCCACCACCTTGGCATACACAGATTTACCATTCGCCGTGACCTTGATGCGGTGCCCACAACGGCCCTTGTTCTTGAACCAACCAGTGGAGAGCGCCACCACCATCTCCTCATCGCTATGGTAGGCATTGTCACACTCTGACGGGCCACCGCCATCCTTGCCCTTCTCGAAGCTGTTGAGAGTTAGGACAGCCTTCGTGCTCGCGGTGACCGGAGGCGAGCAGTGGTACTGTGGATACCTCTTACCGTCCTCGCAGCAGTCCGGATCGTTGCTCTGCTCACAATGACCTGCTTTTCCTGGGAGGTAGCCACTCGCATGGCAGACGCCGAGCCCCGGGCGAAGGGATGACGCAATGTGGGATGTGGAGAGTGCCACCAGGAGGAAGACTGCCATGGTGGCTAGAGCTCTTGCAGCTGCCATCTTAGATACTTGACACTCTTGAAGTATAACGAGCCTCTTTTCTTTGGTTGCTGCTACAATGAATTGTTGGTTGCTTTCTGGTTTGTGACTTGTGAGTCAAGCTTATTGATCTTATATAGGAGTAGAGATCGGGGCAGTTATGAACGCCAATTGGGTGGACTCCACGGCAAACCATTGCGACGTTCAGTTAAGGCAATCCGTGCCGTGTCTAACGGACTGAATTGTCTGAATTTTAAGTAAGGGACTGCGTCTCATCTGGATCATGCGAATAGCGAGGGTTTCCTAACTTGATCGGAAGCTGCCCAACTCTCGTGAACCCAGATCCACTTGTCCCTCATCCTCGCGCAAAACCGATCCGGTCGATGTACAAATCAGGTTGCCGGTCCGACCGACACGCGCAGGCATAAAAGATAGGGTGTGCCTATGTCTCAGTCAACTGAGATTTTCTTAAGTCTCAGTCACCTCAGAAAAGTGCAACTGCAGTTTAAAAAAATGTGCAACTCGGATCACTTGCACTTTTCTAGTAGAAAAGTGCAATTGCACTTTTTTAACAGAAAAGTGCAACTCAAGTTCATTTTTGTGGGTGACTGAGAATTAAGAAATTCTCAGTTGACTGAGACATAGCAAAACCGTAAAAGATACGGTGCGCTGTAGTGCGCCCGCCGTGAATCAACTGTGAACCAAGTTGTACACAATCGAGCTAGCCATCTAACTTTGCTTAATTGCTCTTCAAGTGCCTTGACTGAAGTTATACAGCGCGCACCCTGCATCTGAAATAACAAAGAAATTATTCTGAAATAACAAAGAAATTATATACTGCGCACCAACAAACACCCCACCCCACCCCCCGCGTCGCCCTCCTCTGGCGACATGGGGAAACCCTAGCCGCCGCCGCACCTGCGGCCTCCCACCGCCCTCCCCTGCATCGCCGCCGTCGGAGGGGCCATCGGTGAAGCCATGCGCACCCCAGGGAGGTGGCGGCGGGGCACATTTCTCCTCCTGGCGCACGGGAGCTCTCCAAGCGGCGCGGCATGGCGTTTGAGCAAGGGGCGGGCGCGGCGGCTGCAGGCGGCGGGTGGCGCGTAGGCTGCGGAGCTGGTCCAGGTGGGCGCGGCGGCTGCAGCGGCGGCGGGTGGCGCGTAGCTGCGAGCCGGTCCAGGTGGGCGCGGCGGTGAGGTCGGCGACCGGTGGTGCGAGGCGGCGTGCGGCTGGAGGTGCGGGCCGACGCGGTTTGGGCCTGATCTAGGACGCGAGGGCCTGATCTGGGCTCGGTCGAGCCAGCACGCGGAGGTGTTCTTCCCGGCCGCACACTCCACCACCACCCGCCGACCTCACCGCCGCACCCACATGGACCAGCTCTGCAGCTACGCGCCGCCTGCCGCGATCGCGCCCGCCCCTTGCTCAAACACCATGCCGTGCCGCCTGGAGAGCTCCCGTGCGCCGGGAGCAGAATTATCGTTAAAAAAATTCACATCTTCAGAAAAAACTTTTATTTAGTGCTAAAATTCTCCATGGCCAAAGAAATTAGATACCACATGTAGCTGGAATGGGGGTATTTTGCTACGTTAGCAGCAGGGTTAGGTCGTGTATATGTACATAGCCGCATGTGCTTAAAGTTGTCAAAATTAATTCTACCGTGAGATTGAGTTGATAAACAAAGGAATGACAAGGCACCATATTGTGCCTTTGGTGAAAGGTTTTTTGATCATGCATGTTGTCATCCTATTTAATTTGGTTGATCTAAGTACGGAACCTCTTACAAATATTTGGAATATAGAAATCAAGTGAGACGTGAACATGATATATAACTCTTCACGGAATAATTTGACGGTAAGAAAAAGTAGGAGATTAGTGGACATAGAAAAGAAAATATTTAAAATTAATTAAACATATTTTATTTATTTAGTAGACCGTAGCAACGCACGGGTATTCAGCTAGTAAATGATCTAATACCAATACAAAACGAGAGAATACCAAATATTGCAAAATACTGTAGATCCATGGAACTATAACTGTTGATGCAGTGTTGGAAATCATCTGAGGGCTCTCGTTGGGCCAAAGCCGGCGCTAAGGATCTCAAGATTCAGTTGCAAATGCCTTGGGCAGTTTCGGAAATTTCCACACAACAAACACAACGGTGAAAACTGTTCGATATTTGGACGCTCGGTTAAACAAATTTCAGTTTGAATTTTTGGATTTGGAACAAAATTGTACAACAACCCATTGATCCCAAACCTGGGAAGACTATAAATCCTGCCAAAACTCTTATACTGTGACACATGCCAAGCATGCCACACGACATGTGTTGCAAAGAGAGATTATTATTGGTTATCCTTAGACTTGACATAAGACTAATTACTCCTGAGAAACCTGGTAAGACAATGTTGTGAACTTCTGATGATGACTGAAGATATAATGCACATGGTAAAAACATCTCTCACAGGCCCATCCACTATACTTAATCGTTACAAAAGAAAAAAAGGAACATCTCTTCAACTAACTACATTTTATTCTGCTCTCTGGCTGACTGCCAGAGTGGCTGATTCCGATTACCCCCTGTATCTCCTTTTGCCAATTGCGACCTATGTGCTACTCATTTCATGTACATACATGACGTTCTGGCAGTCATGATTTCTCCGCGTTTTCTTCTACTTCTTCTGAAATGGCTTTACCCGGCAACAGCGTTGCCGGAGCTTGGATCTGTGCAATCTCGACCAAGATCTTGTGAAGGGACTGTGGCTTCGAGAAGAAGGGGCAGTGGTCGCCGCCCTTTATCTTGAAGATCCCATCAGGCGGGTTCTCCCGGACAAGCTTCTCCTGGGCGTCAGGCGACAGCATGTGGTCGTCAAGCGTCTGGATGAAGTAGCGGCGGACAGTGCCGTACTTCTCTGCGGTGAGGGCGAGTTTCTCCATGATTGGGGCTAAGGGGATGGGCCTCATGGACACAGCGGCCAGTGCGATATCCTAGAACAACATGCTAAGACTTGTTAGCTACACTTTGTCCACAGAAAACAGAGATTGGCATGATAATAGATGCCACGGTACTTCTCAATCGACAACATATGAGTACAGTAGACTGTACCTTAGAAGGACTCTGGTTGAAATATAACCCCTTGATCTGCTGTTTGTCAAACCTGAGCCCAGTTGGAGGCTTGTCCTTCCCATTTCCATACAGTAAAAACTGTGATTCTTGCAAGAAAACATCTGCCGATGCAAGCTGCAAAATACAACATCATGTGAGTTGTGGCTCAACAAGAACATAAAGGTGCATGAGGTCACATCAAGGGAGTGCATACTTCTTCAGAGAACACGTCAAAGGGCTTCTGGCTATCCTTTACCATTGTGGCGGTAAGAAATACAGCCTTTGAGATCTTTTCTGGGCAGTGTTCTAAGGCATATGACACACTTGCACCTCCACAGCTATGACCGACCAAAACTACCTGCATAAGTTTCAACATGAACACACCGCTCAGATACCCAGTTCATTCTTAATGCAGATATGAGGAAAAACAGATGCAGTACTCACCTTCTCATTCTCAGGGAGTTCACGGAGGTAATCAATTAGGGGCTTTGAGTACTCTTCCAACGTAGCTATGCTATTTGCATCAGTGTGGTCTATGCCAGAACCTGCTAGGTCTAAGGCAACAGGGTCAAGACCAGCTTCCTCCAAGAGAGAGATGGTCTTGTACCAACACCAAGCGCCAAATCCTTCCCCATGGACAAGAACGATTTTCTTGGTTTCTAAATTCTCTAAAACAACTTGGACCTGAAAGTGTCATTCCAAAAGGAAATAAACAACAAGAACTGTAATCGGTTCAAAAGAACACATAGTCCACAACCCATGCAAACTAGTCCTTGGTTGCTAGAGCAAAGTGTTAAACAAGGAGGAACAAATAAATAAGTAAAAGGGCAAAAGGGGATCACTACTACTACTGTAAGGTAGGACCTAACTCCTAAGATTATGCACCGCAAGATGCCCATGACCATGTAGAAGCATATGCCAGCACTACTGTTGATGTTTTTTTTAATAAGAACTATAAACATAACTTCTATCCGAGTGAGGCGGCAATGATTGGCGTGAAGGCTGGAGCCATTGTTGATGTGTCTGTTGTAGTATCCATCTAGCTCTTGTAGCCTTGTTTTGGTGTTTGATTGTGATGGCTTAATCTTAGTATCGAGGCCACGAGATGCAAGCTTTTCTACTTTCTCAAAAAACAACATAGCTTGCATGATAATATTGTGGCTCTGCTTCTTAATTTGGATGTAGACAAGTAGACAAGGCTGAAGACAAAGAACTTGAATATAGTTGGGAGCAAAATCTTGACCAGCAATAAACAGTTAAGCTACTGATTCAAGCCTACTAGAATATACAGAACTAGTAGATTCAGTAATCAATTAAGAGAGAACAATATTACGAAATGGGAACAATGCTGTCAACTTGTGAGGCAGCTGCAGAGGTCATGGACTCATAGTATTGTCTTGTAGTCCTAATGGTATGTAACTTGTAAGGTTTCACCATGAATACATAGCATGTCTTATGTATGAATCCACAGTTGTACACACATGCTTTTTCGAATATAGTGGTAAGCATAATAATCCATATAATTCAAATTTTGAAAATATGGGTGTGAGATTCCAGAGGCTTAGAACGAGCTCAAACTATCAACAGATAACATAATTGATTAATCATTAATAAGAATGATGAAGTTTAACAGCAAAGCGTGTCGCCATTGGGAGCTTTACATCAACATATCTTAGTAGTAATAAGATAGCAGCAACAAGCAAGCAAGCATAGAAACCACATCTTCCATTCATGATAATACTTCACGCTCAATTATATAATAGACATGAACTTGCTGCTGGCTACAACTCATAATCAACCCAAACAAAGAAACCATGGAAAAAAATAACAAAAAACATGAATGTGTCCTTCAACAAAGATACAAGTACACACATAGATGGTAGACAACTCATCCCCAACCCATTTAAGGCAATCCAAACTAAGAACCAATCTACTAGTCAAGTGGCAAAACGTAGAGCAGACAAATATAAACAATTCAGCAAAGCAGGTAACTCACAATCTTGTGGTATCACCCTGATAGTGACAGGATTTTGCCGACCAAACAACTTAAACAACAAAGAGATAATTCACTATGCTAAATACCAAATCATTTAGGGCCAGACCGCCAGAAGGCCAACTGGTCCTGCAAAACACTTGCCAATTGAAAAGTTTGGTACTATACCTAACTAAGCACAGATTGCAGCTGGACCGAACTCTATAATTCACATAATTTCTTTGAGATAATGGAAGAACAAAATGTTACCAACGTCGTGCAATTGCATACTTGCATTGACAATGAACTTGCTGGCATATTGTAAATATTTGCGAAGCAAGAAAACATAGCAAGGCTGCAACAAGGGAACATGAAAGAGCGGAAAGAAAGAGCGAAGGGTGGGGAGCCTTACAGTCTTGGCATTCGTGACGGAGTCCGGGAGGTTGCCGTGGCGGCGGGAGCTGGTGTTGCCAGGGCCGATCCGGCGGGACATGGAGGCACCGCCGGCGTCGATGCGGCGCGACATGGAGCCTCCGGCGTCGAGGTGCTGGTGGATGGCCATGGCGAGCGCCTGGCGGTGCAGCATCTCCTCCTCCGCCGGCGTCAGCTTGGCGGCCCCGCCCCGCGGTGTCCGCGCGCTCCCCATCCGCTTGCTGCGCGACGCCAGGGCCGCGCCCCGGTGCTGCTTGCCCGACATGCACGACGCGAACGCGTTGCCCATCGGAGGAGTGGGTCAGAACAAATCGGCAGAGTTGAGCAACAGCCGACCGGAGCTGACTAAACCGATTTCTGCTCCAGTAGTGTGGGATTCTTCAAGAACAGCCTCCCCCCCCTGGGTTGGGACTGGACTCACACAGAACGAAGTCAACACGAACAACAAACTCCTAACCAAAAATTCAGTCTTTTCCAAGGGGAAATGAACTGAAAAACAAGAAAAGATTTTTTTCTCTCAGAACTGGAGCTCGAGGAGCGGGAGCAGTTGCCCTGTCCTGGAGGGGAGAAGTCGTTCTTGCAGTTGCAAAAGCGAGAAGAGCACGGAGCAGATCTGAAAGAACAGGCGGAATTTATGAGTGGTCCTAACACCCAACTCCCCACGCGAATCTCGCCAAAAAGGATTTATTATTCCCCTCTGTACTATCTTTTGGATCTTCTGATCTCCCCGCACAAACAATTCGGTGCTCTAACAGCAACAAAGGAATGATCAAATCTTTGGAAGCAACAGCGAAGAGAGACAAGAAGCTTTTTGTGCGGTTTCCTTCCGGGATATCGTGTCTCTTGTGCAGTTGCGCTGCTTTGCTGGTGAGTCTGTCTTCCTCCCACTCTCCTCCGGTCCTCCTGCTTCCCCTCTCTCTCTCTATCAGCACAGGATGAAATAGACCACTTTCTTGTTATTTTCTTGGTGTAGTACACTGGAGTACTATTTTTTCTTATTTGGTTGTCTTAATTGTCTGGTTTGGCCTGCCTTTTGACCACCACCCTGTCCTTCGCCACTGATTCTTCTTCAGATAAAGATAAAATTGACAGCAAGATTCTTTCCCTTAACTAATGTTCTTTTTTCTCTTTCTGATTTTTTTCCATTCTGAGGATATCCTGGTCTGCCTTTCTCGGATCCAAGGGTCCTGCCTCACACCTTTATGGCTTTGCAAGAAATAGGTGCGTGTCTGACTTTTGAGCTCCAGCATCCTTTGGAACTGTGATTGTACCTGTGAATTGCGAGAAATAGTGGTAGTACCTGGGGTGAACGGAACTGGAAGCACTGTTGGAGTAAATTCTATGTCCTCCCCCGATTCCACGACGAGTGCACCAGCAGTATTAACTTTCAACACTGGAACGGTGGTACTAAGAGGGGCATCTCCAGCGGGGAGACACATTTTGGACGGCCAAACGGACGCGTTGCATCCATTTGGGTCGTTTTAAATGGTCGAAATCGACCGTACGTCAGTTCGGGTCGGGTGGCTCCAGCGCCACGACGCATAAATTTTTTCCTCATTCATAAAAGTCATAATTTACATTAATAAAAAACATTAAAAGGCTATAAAGACGTGGTAAAACTAGGTACTGCCTTCTGGTCGTCGTCGCTGACGAGGTCGATGAACTCCGGCGTCGGCCATGGAAGCTGGTACGCCAACGGTGGAGGAGTTAGGGTAGGCTGCGGCAACTGCGGCCAGGCCGTCGCCTGCGCATGAGGCTGTGGTGAAGGTGGCCACGAATCCCAGGCCGGAGCAGCAGCCGGAGCGCGGTCGTTGGAACGCGTCGGCGTGGCCGGAGGAGTCGCCGGCCTCCCCTGCGTGAGCGCGAACTCTCGGAGCTGGATTGCGAGCCTGTCCCAGCTCATTGAGCTCGTTGAGCTCGCTATTGGCCAATGCCATGGCAATGGCCTCCTCCTCGATAATGTCCGTCGGATGGGTCTCCGGATCCCACGCCGGCCCGCCGTCGTCGTGGTCTTAGTCTACGCATTCCGCGTGCTCGTCATCGTCCTCGTCCGCGTCCTCCTGGTCGTTATCTTCTTCTTCCACGGCGATCTCGCGGTCGACGTACTCGACGTCGCCGAGGTAGCTAGCGCGGCGGCGCGTCGAACTCCCACGTCCCAAACGAGATCCAGTTATAGGAGTTGAGCGCGTACGCCGGATCTTCCCGGAGTTCCGGCGGCAAGATCGCTCGGCGACGGCGCTCTCGGCCCTCGCGCGGCACGGGTGGACCGGTACGCGCCTGGAGTTGAGGTACCAGTCCCCTCCAGGCAGGTTTGCGTCCGGCCATGGCACCGTCCGGTTTTCCTCCGAAAGGCGGCGCGCAAGCTCGACGCGGACGTACCGCCTGACCCGTGGCTTCTTGCCGGACCGCCAGGGGCGGAGCCAGGATTTAAGTATAGGGGGGGCGAGAAAGACGATAATTACAAAAAAAAAAAGAGAAAAAAATTGTATGTTAGCTTCATCCATACGTTTATAATATCAAATTGCTAGCCTCGTCGATCACCGTACAGAATACATGTTTTTTACTTAAATTTAACTTTTCAACTGTTAGTCTCATCGAACATGTTTGCAATATCATAAGAGCTGAACAGATTTAGAACCAAGTTTTATAATTACTGTTGTCTTCCTTTTCTTCTTATGATTTAAAATTATTCCATTTAGTAGTCTATGTTGTCAATATCGATAATTGATTTGGTCGTTGTAGTCGGATTATATATTATACACATCTCTCACCACATTCTCCATAGTTCCATTTTGAACTTCTTCCTAAAATCTTGGATTAAGGGAGCCAATGAGCAATAATAACAAAACTAAGAGAAATAGATATATATGCTAGTGTGCTAGTTAACCAAGAGTGACATGTCGTTGTCTGTCATATAGAAAAAAGCACTATCTACCTAGTAGGAAAACAACCTTACGTGATGAACAGAAGGGCGGGCTTTTGTGCAATCGATTCGATGTCACAACGCCGTGGCGGCCAGCCGGACGGACGCCGGCACGGCAAGGCACCGAGGCCATCTCCTGGTCTCGTCTCCTGGCGCCACTGGATAGCAGCGGAGGCGGCGGAAGATGCAGCAACAGGTACCCTAGGCCGATGGACAGAGTAGTATTATGGTACGGAGAAACAACATCAGACCACGATGGTCTTGGCAGATGGGCTACTGGGCCTCTAATTAGCTAGACCCAGGTCAACTGAATGACGTTTGGGCTGATTAATAAAGCTTCTGTAGCGCACATACACTATACCAGCTGATGTACGATGTTGAGGGGGGCGAACCATTGGGGGGGGGGGGTCTAGCCCCTGCTCGCCCCCTGCCTCCGCCCCTGCGGACCGCGAGCCGCTAGCCTCATGATCGTTCTTGGTCTTGCGGAACGGCCATCATTTCTTCCCCATGGCATCAGTCGAGTGGATAGTGCGGGCTCTGGCAATGGTGTGGTCGGGGAAATGGGCGCCGACAACGTTCCTTTAAGAGGCTCGAACGTCATCTCGTCTTCAATGTCATGCCACTGCGACGCCGCCCAGTAGCGCACGCTCGTGGAAGCCGAGGCGCGCTATTAACGCGGCCCTGGAAAAGCTGCAGCTCGTCACCCGTAAGTAATGTTGCGAAAGACGAAGCATCTGTGCCCCTGCCAGGCGGGCCCGTGCGAGGACCGGGGGATGACCGCTGCATCCGCGCAGCGTCCCAGAGACGTAAACCTGACGCATATTTGGGCCACGTTTGCGTCGCTGCGGACGCCCGGTCATTATGCGTCGCCCCGCTGGAGGTGGTACCAGACGCATTTTCGGCCCGGGCAAACGCAAACGGTCGCTCTGCGTCACCCCGTTGGAGATGCCCTAAGAGCATCTACGGTCGCGTCCGATGGACAAGAAATGGAGAAAAATGCTTTACAGCCGCGTTCCCCGAAGTTAAATAGCGCCTCATTTTTTGTCCGGCGTTTCCGGTAGAGACTCTATACGAACACAAAAACATGGTCCGGACGCATGCATGCAACCCCTAGTCACCACATGTCATTTTTTTTTCACACACTTTCTCTCACCTACTTTTCTCACATGAAGTGGTCTCCTCTATTAAAATACATGCATCCGGATGATGTTTGAGTCATATGGCTGGGAAGGATCTCCTTTTTTACAGATTTTTAGTCTCTTTTAGTCGTCTCTAAACGCGTCCCAAATCGTGGTGCCGGACTTTTTTTAAGGTCGCGACTGGAGATGCTCTAATAGTACCGCTGCCATGGCGATGTAGGAAATGCATGTGTTGTGAGGAGCAGTTTATGTTACTGGCCGGTGCGCGTATAGTGTGACTTTGATGTGGATTCATTCTGCTTAAGTTTTCTAGAGCGTGTTTGGTTGTTTGGACTGATTTTGGCGATTCACGGGGTAGACTGTGGATGTTAGCCCGTTGAAAACAAGCTCTAGGCTAAAATCTACATTTCGCTTAGTGGCATAGGAAGGCTTATTCTACACCGGAGAGGCAATTTTACCCTTTTTGTTTGATTGGTTGTGAACATCCAAACCAACTATTGTTTGGTTGCACACTAGAGGGCAGAGGCTAATATGATAACCTCTTCATTGGAGTGACAAGGTTATTCTAGCAAGTGTGACTGAATAGTAACACATTGTAACATTCAGTTTATCAAAAGGGGTGGTAATAGGCAACACCAACTTATATAACAATTACCCTAACAGGTGATGCACAGTTCATCTTAGGAGAGGTTAGTATATACCATCTCCATCAAGTTTCATCAAATTTTAGACCAAAGACCATGTTTAATCAAGCCTTAGATAATGCAAGGATATTAGACCACCTCCCAAATATATGCGATATCATCATGAGATCATGACCAGCACCGACAAATGATGATGAACAACAAAGAAGCAACAACAAGGAAAATGTTTGCATAGCCATGCCCTCCTCTCACCTGGTAGAAGGCTACCATATTCAATACATTCATATTGGCTCGTAAGTTGTCTCTTGCTAACAAATCTGGCCGTGAAGATAATCTTCATCCGAGCATAGTTTACTATGGACTTGTCCACGAACCCAACATGCTTCGGGTAGCAATGTGATTGACAAGGACGAAGTGTTAGTGCGGATCAACATGTTAGTGCGGATCAAAATTGACATTATTTTTCCTCTTTAGAGCCACATAGTATTTTTGTTTTGTTTTTGTGTAGCCTAAAATACAACGTATTATGTAATAACTTTTTACCCGTGTATAGGAAACAACTTTATTATCTTGTGCAGAACTAAATTCATTTTTTCTGAAAATTTTAAATACATTATCAGTATTTAAAAAAAATACTGAGGTCCCATAATCTCGGGTTCTAGAAGCACCACATTTGTCGTTGCTTCATAATAAATATAAATTATAATTATAATAATAACAAATAAACGTGTTGAAACTCAACGAAAGAAACATAGAAATAACAATAAAAGATTGTATCTGCTTCCGGCCACCACATGAAAAATACATAGAATTTTCGAACTATCAAGTTTTCACCATAGTTTCTTGGACATAAGAGCATCTCCAGTCGCGTCCTCCAAAACAATTTCGGGCGCGCCGGACCAAAAAACGGTTCCAGACGCGTCCCTTAAAGCCAATTTTGTCCGGCGCGTCCCGATACGGTGTCCGGCGCCCCGAGCCCGTCCCCGCCCCACAGGGGACGCACCGGGGACGCCGGACACACCGAAAAGCGAGGCGGGGAGTGGCGGGGCTGACCCGTCAGCGGCACAACAAATTTTAATCTAACTGTCGCCTACCTCGCGACGGAAGTTATTGGTGCGCAGCGACGGTGCAGTTCCCGCAGAGGCGCGGTGACGCGTCTCGTCACGCCTAGCTCTGCGTGCCGGCGTTAATGAGCGCCACCGCTCCCCCGCATCCCTCCGGCCTATAAAAAGGGCCGCCTCTCATCGTCCCTCTCACACACAAACCCTAGCGCATCTCTCCCCAACCCTAGCCGCCACCATCTCAACAAGAGTCGACGCCATGTCTGGTAGAGGCGGAGGCCGAGCTCGCGGTCGTTGTCGTGGTCGTGCTCGTGGTCATGTTCGTGGCCGCGACAGAGCTGCACGCTCGCCGTCGCCTGCCACGCTGTCGTCTTCATCGTCGGAGATGGACGTGAAGCCGGGCGTGTTGTTCGAGTTCATCCTCGTCCTCAAGGTCGACCCACGCGGCATCCAGAGGCTGCCGGACTCCTTCGCCGAGTACGTCGCCGGCAACGACCGCCCGCGCACGATGCATCTGCGGGAGGCTTCGTGCGGCTACTACCGGTGGATCGTCGACGTGATCTACGACGCACGTGGCAAGATGTACCTCAACATCGGCTGGGAGAAGTTCGCGCGTGATGTCTACGGGAGCTTCTATTCTTGTAGACAGTGTTGGGCCTCCAAGAGCAGAGGTTTGTAGAACAGCAGCAAGTTTCCCTTAAGTGGATTACCCAAGGTTTATCGATCTCAGGGAGGAAGAGGTCAAAGATATCCCTCTCATGCAACCCCGCAACCACAAAGCAAGAAGTCTCTTGTGTCCCCAACACACCTAATAGGTGCACTAGTTCGGCGAAGAGATAGTGAAATACAGGTGGTATGAATAAGCGAGTAGCAACGGCACCGGAAAAGTGCTTTGCCCGGGACGATAAACAAGCGATAGTAACGCAGCAGTAGTAACGCAATGAAAACGAGTAAACAAGCAGCGATAGCGATATTTAGGAACAAGGCCTAGGGATTAGACTTTCACTAGTGGACACTCTCAACATTGATCACATAACAGAATAGATAAATGCATACTCTACACTTTTGTTGGATGATGAACACATTGCGTAGGATTACACGAACCCTCAATGCCGGAGTTAACAAGCTCCACAATAATGCTCATATTTTAGTAACCTTTAGTGTAAGATAGATCAAAAGACTAAACCAAGTACTAACATAGCATGCACACTCTGTCACCTTCATGCATATGTAGGAGGAATAGATCACATCAATATTATCATAGCAATAGTTAACTTCGCAATCTACAAGAGATCATGATCATAGCATAAACCAAGTACTAACACGGTGCACACACTCGTCACCTTTGCACACGTGCAGGAGGAATAAAACTACTTTAATAACATTGCTAGAGTAGCACATAGATAAATTGTGATACAAACACATTGCAATCATAAAGAGATATAAATAAGCACCTCACTATGCCATTCAACGAGTGAATAAGTATTCGTGAAATATAGCCTAAGAGACCCACACGGTGCACACACTCGTCACCTTTACACACGTGGGACAAGGAGTCTCCCGGAGATCACATAAGTAAAACTCACTTGACTAGCATAGTGACATCTAGATTACAAGCATCATCATATGAATCTCAATCATGTAAGGCAGCTCATGAGATTATTGTATTGAAGTACATAGGAGAGAGATGAACCACATAGCTACCGGTACAGCCCCGAGCCTCGATGGAGAACTACTCCCTCCTCATGGGAGCAACAGCGGTGATGAAGATGGCGGTGGAGATGGCAGCGGTGTCGATGGAGAAGCCTTCCGGGGGCACTTCCCCGCTCCGGCAGTGTGCCGGAACGGAGACTCTCTGTCCCCGGCATCTTGGCTTCGCGATGGCGGCGGCTCCGGAAGGTTTTCCGTATCGTGGTTTTTCGCATCGGGGTTTTCACGACGGAGGCTTTATATAGGCGAAGAGGCGGCGCAGGAGGGTCGAAGGGGTGGCCACACCATATGGCGGCGCGGCCGGGGCCCGGGCCGCGCCGGCCTATGGTGCCGGGGGCCCGGTGCCCCCCTCCGGTCCTTCCCGGGTGTTCGGATGCTTCCGGTGAAAATAGGAACCCGGGTCTTGATTTCGTCCGATTCCGAGAATATTTCGTTACTAGGATTTCCGAAACCAAAAACAGCAAGAACAACAGAATCGGCACTTCGGCATCTTGTTAATAGGTTAGTTCCGAGAAAATGCACGAATATGACATAAAGTGTGCATAAAACATGTAGGTATCATCAATAATATGGCATAGAACATAAGAAATTATCGATACGTCGGAGACGTATCAAGCATCCCCAAGCTTAGTTCTGCTCGTCCCGAGCAGGTAAAATGATAACAAAGATAATTTCTGAAGTGACATGCCATCATAATCTTGATCATAGTATTTGTAAACATATGTAATGAATGCAGCGATCAAAACAATGGTAATGACATGAGTAAACAAGTGAATCATAAAGCAAAGACTTTTCATGAATAGTACTTCAAGACAAGTATTAATAAGTCTTGCATAAGAGTTAACTCATAAAGCAATAAATCAAAGTAAAGGCATTGAAGCAACACAAAGGAAGATTAAGTTTCAGCGGTTGCTTTCAACTTGTAACATGTATATCTCATGGATAATTGTCAACATAGAGTAATATAACAAGTACAATATGCAAGTATGTAGGAATCAATGCACAGTTCACACAAGTGTTTGCTTCTTGAGGTGGAGAGAGATAGGTGAACTGACTAAACATAAAAGTAAAAAGAATGGTCCTTCAAAGAGGAAAGCATCGATTGCTATATTTGTGCTAGAGCTTTGGTTTTGAAAACATAAAGAGAGCATAAAAGTAAAATTTTGAGAGGTGTTTGTTGTTGTCAACGAATGGTAGTGGGCACTCTAACTACCTCATCAACCGGACTTTCAAGAGCGGCTCCCATGAAGGACGTTATCTCTACCAGACAAGGTAGATCATCCCTCTTCTCTTTTGTTTACACATGTACTTTAGTTTAGTTTTTCTTTATTTATGGATGACACTCCTCCCAACCTTTTTCTTACACAAGCCATGGCTAACCGAATCCTCGGGTGCCTTCCAACATTCACATACCATGGAGGAGTGTCTATTTGCAAAATTAAGTTGCTTATCGATGAATCGGAGCAAAACATGCGAAGAGAATTATCAATGAAAGTTAATTAATTGGGGCTGGGAACCCCATTGCCAGCCTCTTTTTGCAAAATTATTGGATAAGCGGATGTGCCACTAGTCCATTGTGAAAGTCAGTCAAAAGTAAATGACAAGATCGAAAGATAAAACACCACATACTTCCTCATGAGCTATAAAACATTGACACAAATAAGAGGTGATAAATTTTGAATTATTTAAAGGTAGCACTCAAGCAATTTACTTTGGAATGGCGGAGAAATACCATGTAGTAGGTAGGTATGGTGGACACAAATGGCATAGTGGTTGGCTCAAGGATTTTGGATGCATGAGAAGTATTCCCTCTCGATACAAGATTTAGGCTAGCAAGGTTATTTGAAACAAACACAAGGATGAACGGTACAGCAAAACTCACATAAAAGATATATTGTAAACATTATAAGACTCCATACCGTCTTCCTTGTTGTTCAAAACTCAATACTAGATATTATCTAGATTTTAGAGAGACCAATTATGCAAACCAAATTTTAGCAAGCTCTATGTATTTCTTCATTAATAGGTGCAAAGTATATGATGCAAGAGCTTAAACATGAGCACAACAATTGCCAAGTATCAAATTATTCAAGACATTCTACCAATTACTACATGTAGCATTTTCCGTTTCCAACCATATAAAAAATGAACGAAGCAGTTTTAACCTTCGCCATGAACACTAAAAGATAAAGCGAACAACACATGTGTTCATATGAACCAGCGGAGCGTGTCTCTCTCCCACACAAGCATTTATTCAAACAAAAACAAAAACAAAAGCACACAGACGCTCCAAGTAAAGTACATAAGATGTGGCCGAATAAAAATATAGTTTCAAGAGAAGAAACCTGATAATTTGTCGATGAAGAAAGGGATGCCTTGGGCATCCCCAAGCTTAGATGCTTGAGTCTTCTTGAAATATGCAGGGATGAACCACCGGGGCATCCCCAAGCTTAGAGCTTTCACTCTCCTTGATCATATTGTATCATTCTCCTCTCTTGACCCTTGAAAACTTCCTCCACACCAAACTCGAAACAAACTCATTAGAGGGTTAGTGCATAATCAAAAACTCACATGTTCAGAGGTGACACAATCATTCTTAACACTTCTGGACATTGCTCAAAGCTACTGGAAGGTAATGGAACAAAGAAATCCACCCAACACAGTGAAAGAAGCAATGCGAAATAAAAGGCAGAATCTGTCAAAACAGAACAGTCCGTAAAGACGAATTTTAAAAGGGCACCAGACTTGCTCAAATGAAAATTCTCAAATTGAATGAAAGTTGCGTACATATCTGAGGATCACTCACGTAAATTGGCTTAATTTTCTGAGTTACCTACAGAGAATTAGACCCAGATTTGTGACAGCAAAGAAATCTGGAACTGCGCAGTAATCCAAATCTAGTATTTACTTTACTATCAAAGACTTTACTTGGCACAACAAAATATAAAACTAAGATAAGGAGAGGTTGCTACAGTAGTAAACAACTTCCAAGACACAAATATAAAATAAAGTTCTGTAGCAAAATAAACACATGGGTTATCTCCCAAGAAGTTCTTTCTTTATAGCCATTAAGATGGGCTCGGCAGTTTTAATGATGCACTCGCAAGAAATAGTAGTTGAAGCAAAAGAGAGCATCAAGAGGCAAATTCAAAACACATTTAAGTCTAACATGCTTCCTATGCATAGGAATCTTGTAAATAAACAAGTTCATGAAGAGCAAAGTAACAAGCATAGGAAGATAAAACAAGTGTAGCTTCAAAAATTTCAGCACATAGAGAGGCATTTTAGTAACATGAAAATTTCTACAACCATATTTTCCTCTCTCATAATAACTTTCAGTAGCATCATGAGCAAACTCAACAATATAACTATCACATAAAGCATTCTTATCATGAGTCTCATGCATAAAATTATTACTCTCCACATAGGCATAGTCAATTTTATTAGTAATAGCGGGAGCAAATTCAACAAAGTAGCTATCATTATTATTCTCATCAAGTGTAGGAGGCAAAGTATTATCAAAGTAAATTTTCTCCTCAATGCTTGGGGGACTAAAAAGATCATGAAAACCAGCTTCCCCAAGCTTAGAACATTCTACATTATTATCAACAATGGTGTTCAAAGCGTTCATACTAATATTACTACCAGCATGCAAATAAGATTTCATAGGTTTTTTAATTTTCGCATCAAACAATCCATGTTTTAAATCAGGAAATAGAATAAGAAGCTCATTGTTGTCCATTATGCCAAACTAGTGTAAACAAGAAACAAAAAGATGCAATTGCAGGATCTAAAGGAAATAGCTTCGAGCACACACACAATGGCGCCAGAAAAGTATCGTTACCTGGAACCGGAGTATGAGTGCCTTTTACCTTTCCTCCCGGCAACGGCGCCGAGAAAAGTACTCGTTACCCGGGACCGGAGTATGAGTGCCTTTTTACCTTTCCTCCCCGGCAACGGCGCCGTGAAAAGTACTTGATGTCTACGGGAGCTTCTATTCTTGTAGACAGGTGTTGGGCCTCCAAGAGCAGAGGTTTGTAGAACAGCAGAGCAAGTTTCCCTTAAGTGGATTACCCAAGGTTTATCGATCTCGGGGAGGAAGAGGTCAAAGATATCCCTCTCATGCAACCCCTGCAACCACAAAGCAAGAAGTCTCTTGTGTCCCCAACACACCTAATAGGTGCACTAGTTCGGCGAAGAGATAGTGAAATACAGGTGGTATGAATAAGCAGTAGCAACGGCACCGGAAAAGTGCTTTGCCCGAGACGAGTAAACAAGCAAGTAGTAACGCAGCAGTAGTAACGCAGAGAAATAGTAAACAAGCAGCGATAGCGATATTTAGGAACAAGGCCTAGGGATTATACTTTCACTAGTGGACACTCTCAACATTGATCACATAACAGAATAGATAAATGCATACTCTACACTTTTGTTGGATGATGAACACATTGCGTAGGATTACACGAACCCTCAATGCCGGAGTTAACAAGCTCCACAATAATGCTCATATTTTAGTAACCTTTAGTGTAAGATAGATCAAAAGACTAAACCAAGTACTAACATAGCATGCACACTGTCACCTTCATGCATATGTAGGAGGAATAGATCACATCAATATTATCATAGCAATAGTTAACTTCGCAATCTACAAGAGATCATGATCATAGCATAAACCAAGTACTAACACGGTGCACACACTGTCACCTTTGCACACGTGCAGGAGGAATAAAACTACTTTAATAACATTGCTAGAGTAGCACATAGATAAATTGTGATACAAACACATTGCAATCATAAAGAGATATAAATAAGCACCTCACTATGCCATTCAACAGTGAATAAGTATTCTGTGAAATATAGCCTAAGAGACCCACACGGTGCACACACTGTCACCTTTACACACGTGGGACAAGGAGTCTCCGGAGATCACATAAGTAAAACTCACTTGACTAGCATAGTGACATCTAGATTACAAGCATCATCATATGAATCTGAATCATGTAAGGCAGCTCATGAGGTTATTGTATTGAAGTACATAGGAGAGAGATGAACCACATAGCTACCGGTACAGCCCCGAGCCTCGATGGAGAACTACTCCCTCCTCATGGGAGCAGCAGCGGTGATGAAGATGGCGGTGGAGATGGAAGCGGTGTCGATGGAGAAGCCTTCCGGGGCACTTCCCCGCTCCGGCAGGGTGCCGGAACGAGACTCCTGTCCCCCAGATCTTGGCTTCGCGATGGCGGCGGCTCTGGAAGGTTTTCCGTATCGTGGTTTTTCGCATCAGGGTTTTCGCGACGGAGGCTTTATATAGGCGAAGAGGCGGCGCAGGAGGGTCGAAGGGGTGGCCACACCATATGGCGGCGCGGCCAGGGCCTGGGCCGCGCCGGCCTATGGTCTGGGGGCCCAGTGCCCCCCTATGGTCCTTCCCGGGTGTTCTCGATGCTTCCGGTGAAAATAGGAACCTGGGTCTTGATTTCGTCCGATTCCGAGAATATTTCGTTACTAGGATTTACGAAACCAAAAACAGCAGAAAACAAAGAATCGGCACTTCGGCATCTTGTTAATAGGTTAGTTCCAGAAAATGCACAAATATGACATAAAGTGTGCATAAAACATGTAGGTATCATCAATAATATGGCATAGAACATAAGAAATTATCGATACGTCGGAGACGTATCAGCGCGCCACCACAGCCTCGAAGTCGGCTTCATCCTCCTGTTCTCTCCTACTTCGGCGACGGGGACATGAGCGTCAAGATCTTCGACGAGACGCGCTGCCGCCGGGACTACCACGGCGATAGCACCGACGAGGAGAACGACTGATGATGAAGAGTGTTGTTTCTTCGAATACATGCACAGAAGTTTCTGGATGTTCGTCTCATCGGTAGAACCAACAGGGGCACCATCTCCCGCTGGATTTTCCAGTATGGGTGACTCGGTGTGCCCTCGAGTGTTCTTTCTTAGCAGCGAATACAGGAAACCTTCGATGCACGGCCTAGTTAGGTTTAGTTTTTTTTGCAAAATTTTATAATTGTGTCCACCATGATTCAAACTATGTATTAGTTTATGGAAAACCATGTTCCAAATTGCGTCTTCATGTAAACCACGTTCCCAATTATGTATTAGTTTGTGGAAATTGAAATAAAAATGCCAAAAAAATATTTTTAATGTTTGGGGGCGGCGTTTGGGGGACGCGGCTGGGGAGCGACGTCCCCCAAATGCGGCACGAACGAAACACGTCCCCAAACGCTCAATCCGGCGCGGTTTGGGAACGCTTTGGGGACGCGACCGGAGATGCTCTAATACTAATCTTATTGGAGGTAGGACATTCGAAATTTTCACATCTAACTGCATGTGAAATGGTTGAACATAAATTCCCTGTTGCTTTTCAAGTTTGTAAATCAAAGCCTCTACATACAAGAAAAAAAAATAGTCACTACAATTTCAGTATAACTCGTCTAATGGAAGAGGCCTTTTTCTATTGCATCTTTTCTTGAAATATTAGTCTGCTCAAGCGTGTTGAAATAGTTGGTGTATTCATGTGCAGGTTTTACGTGTGCGTGCGTGTCTTTTTCTAGTTATTTGCTAAAGCTGATGGCGATAGGCGATAGCTAAACAGTAGGTTAACACAAACCGGCGCACTAAAACTTGATTTAGTAGATGCGCGGTTGCAACGGCACGCCTTTATACTGGCTCTTCTTGTATCCATTGATGAATCCAACAATTCGCCTAGTAAAAAAGAAATCAAACGATAAAAATGCGATGAAAAATTCTGTGACGAACAGCAAGCGCCCTAGCTCGGAACCATCCGGTCCAAAGGAATGATATGGATAAGCCTGAAAGCTGCGAGCAAGATTGCAAAACCATCCGGCTCAGCTCCTGAAAACGGCAAACAACGTCACATCGTCTATGTCAGGCCTTATTATTTTGAAGAAAATAGTAGTCCGAAATCATGGAGTTTCCCCTGTAGCAACGCCACCCGAAGTTAACTGCCAGTCTGCCACCGAACTTATATTCTCCCTCCAATTATTCGGTGTTGTTTAAAGCTTGGCATGAAACCGCACAAGATGATTTTTAATGGTAAGGAAATCGGTAGTCGTTAACTGCTCGATCGGTTTGGAAGTAGCGATTAATCGAAATTCGAACGATTAACTGATTTAATTAGTTGGCTATTAATCGGTGCAACCTACACAAATTAACACTTAAAAACAGTGTATATTAGAAAAATAATAGTATATGAGCATCTATATGTCTGGCTCTACTTCTCTAGAGCCTAAAATGTCAGAAAAACATGTACGCTTCTCCTCCGTGACCTAATCTTCAAACTCACGAGCGAATCAAGATCCACTAGCCGAAGCCGCGTTCCTTCCTTCCACTTCGTCTCCTCTCATCTCTGAAATTTATCTTCTCCAACCACCTACCTACGGTTACGATCCATCTTACGCCCCAACCACCTAACCTATTGAAGGCGTCATCGAGCTCCTGAACGAGCTCCTCTATCTGAGGTCTGGGCAACTGCGAGTAACTGATATGGGAGAGCAAGGAACTAGTTGGCGATAGTGAAAATTGAGCTACTGGAGGCTGCAATCAAGAGGGAGCTTCACAAAACGTTCTTTATTGGGGAGGAGTAGCACTTGTACTAGCTATATGCATTGAAAATTTTGTAACTTTTATAACCAAGTGTAGTAGTTAATCGGGAACATACCTAGTAATCGGACGTTTGGTATGATTAATCGGGCTAAAGAATTAACACAAGCGATTAATGGTAATCGACACGGTTAGGCCCCTAGTAGCGATTAATCGTCCTAGTAATCGCTGAATCGGTCTAGTTTTTAAACAATGATGATTTTAGTGGGTCTGCTTAATTGCCACGAGATGTAGGCTATGTTTGGCAGCAAAATATTTTTAAGTATTTAAATAATAAGTACTACATTTTCTCCAAATATCACAGTTTAAATACTTTGATGTGTTTGGCTGTGACTAAAGACAGCAATATTAATACTTTATTATGCCTCAAAACATGCTATTTTTAAGGTATTGAAAAAACAACTCTAGACCTCTTTTCTGAAACTTAAGTATTGTCAGGGAATGCATAAAATACTATGATTTTGTAATACTTTAGTTTTAGAAATACTTTCTTATCAAACTAGGTACTCCCTCCGATTCATATTACTTGGTGTTAATATAATTGTATCTAGACATATTTTAGTTGTAGATACATCCATTTTAGCATCAAATAATATGGATCGGAGGGAGTAGTTGATAGCAAAGTATTTTAACAATACTGTAGTTTCCCAAAATACCATAGTTTTAAATACTCCATCCGTCCTATAAAACTTGCCTTAAATTTATTTAAATTTGAATGTATCTACGCTAAACAGTGTCTAGATATACTTAAATTTTGACAATCTAAAACAAGTTTTATGGCACGGAGGGAGTACTTTAATGTGCTTGGCTGTGACTAGAAACTTTTGTACGGAGTATTAGTATTTCAGTATCTCTCAAAACGCACCATTTTCGAAGTATTGGAAAACAACACGAGACCTCTCTTTTGTACAGGCAGTTAAATACTACTCACTCTGTCCAATAAAGTTGAGACGTCATTTATTGAACGAATGGAGTATGGTTTTATAATACTTTGTAATTTTAAAAACAGATTGTTGTCAAACTAAACGGGCAAGGGCACTGGCTCGTCGAAAGAAGACACACCCAAAAAGAAAAGAAAACGAAGGAAGGAAGGGGAAAAACAACCAAGTACAGTACTCTGTCATGAGACGTAATCCTGTCCAGGAGACATAATCCTCTGTCAAGGGATTCGCCAGCCACTAATCCAACCCACGAATCAGGAGGATTATTATTCTTTCTGCGCAACGCGTTTCCACGTCGTGCATGGGCAATCCGATTTTCTTCCGGAAAGAAATGCATGTTGCTTTTGTAGTCTTTTCACGATGAAATCGACACTTTTTTCCTAATTTCTGTTGCTTTCAGCAATCAATCAGGATCAACTTTTTTTAATGGCCGGAATGGCTGCTCTGAGTGTTAGTTCAATCAACGGGTTGCTTCGATGACTCGCACCGTCAGCTGGTGCCAACACCCAACGGCCATCTAACCGATTCTCCTATTTCAGCAGTACAAAGCCATATAGATTTCAAGAGTTCCAATCACTGAAACCATCTTCTTGTGGTAATACAATAGCACTAAACACGTGACCATTACCTGCAAGCACGTGAGTGCAGTACGTAGGCGGTCCACACACATACATGTTCCGCTTCCGCACATGAATCAAGTAAACTTTAAGATTACTAGTAATATTGAACGTGCAATGCACGTGTTCTGCAGTACATCTCAACGAAGTCTCAACAAAAAACATGTTCTATTCCCCCTCACCTCTCTCCTCTCGCTACAGTAACTGAGAGTTCTCCACCAGAGACCGGGCCGATCTGATGGCCTCTCCGCCGGCGTAGCTAGCCGGAGATGGCCTAGGAGAGGGGCCAGAGTTAGCTTAGTGTATAGCTCTAGTAGATCTAGGTTTCCTTGGCTTTATGCCGGTGTTTGGCACTATGCCGGGAGTAGGCTGCTAGATCTCTTGGCCGAGATCTGTAGCTGGCCTGTGACCTTCTTCCCCTACGAACTCCGGCGGTCGGAGTTGGATGCGGTGAAGATCTGGTCGGCGGGCGACTCCACAAATAAAGGGCATGTATCTGTTGCCAAGCTCAAGCTTCTCTGGATGGTCTACCTCATATCCCTGGCCGGCTGTGGCGGCGAGGGGGGATGGGGAGTGGAGGCTGTCCAGGGAGCTGTGGCTTGGAGACGGCGGGGAACTTCTGCTGCGCCGAAGAGCTTCTACGCTATCGTTTCTGGAGCTCCTCAGCAGAGGACTGAAGCCGGCGGTCAACTCCGCCCTGCCTCTGCACATCATGGTCGAAAGGCGACCCTCCAAGGCCATGCTTCGATGGTCTATCTTCCTCCGGGCTTCAAGCCGACGCGGAGGATCTTTAGCTCCTGCTGCTGCGCACCTCACAGTGGTGCTGGCCCAAGTGGTTCGTCCCCGGTGCCGGTATTCCTGGCGCGCGGCGGAGCTCAGCTCTTGACGGTGGAGAAGGATCTCGAGGACCCGATTGCTTTTTATCTTTTACTCCTGAGGACCTTGTTGTAATTCCTGGGGGCTTTTCTGCGTTTTCTACTTTCTCTGCGGAGTCCCCTGTAATTTGTTCAGCCACCGCTTATAATGAAGCAGCCTCTGGGTCCTTCCGGACCCGTACCCGTTAAAAAAAAACATGTTCTAAGCATTCATATGCACAAATAGTTCATAATAATCTCCATCCAATAGCTTTTTCATATCAACATGTTGGTGACAAATAAAGGAGGCAACACAAACTCATGCAAATCACTGATAAACCAAGCCAACTATCTCGTAGTTGTTTCATGTGTTTTGTTCTTTCTTCCTTTACATGACCATTGCTAACAAAAGCCTCTTCATGAAAGAATTAAAGTTGTTAGAAACAATTTCACTTCGACCAAACAAAATTCCACATCTATACCAATATAAAAAGACCCGGCAAAAGCTTCTTCGACTAAACAAAATTCCACATCTATACCAAAAAAATTCCACATTCCAGGCTTTCTTATTCAGATTGTCAAATCGTTCAATGCAAATGTCCAAATTGGCAGCAAGGACACAAAGACCAACAAGTGTCGTCACCCTTGTTTCCGGCTTGCTGCATGCACGACTTCATTTAGAAGGAAATGTTTAAATAGTTAGGGCTTTTGGATCAAGAAATGCAAGCATCCTGCCATAGCCACCTAGCAGATGTGTTTCGGTAGTATGAAACATCAAAATCTTGTCAAGATCCAAGGCAGCAATTAAACCTTATAAAGGCCAAAACGGTTAACTGCACTGATGCAAAATAACAATATCAGTGTTTAACAATAAAATTTGTGCAGGATCTATTAATAAAATAATCCATCTCCGTAAGTAATATAATATAAGAGGTATAATAGCGCGAAATCTCCAGTACATCATGTACTTAACAAATTGGAAGTGTCACAACAAAAAATCAGCAGCAATGGAAACTAAAAGCCATATAGTTCAGATGAAAACCATAGCAGCAGAGAAAATCAGTGCCTACAACTACATTACCCTGATAAACTGAGCCTACCAAAATTAATGTCTAAAACTACACTATGTCACAATATATAGATCTAGTTGCACAACAGATAGAAAGGAAGAAAAATTGCAGGCCTTCGAGAACAAAAAGTATATTGCTAATGGATCATTCCTCTCTGCATATATCTGCCTTCTCTTATTGCATCACATGAATCCGCTAAATATGAAATGAAATTCAATATTTTTTTCTAATATAAATCAGTTAGAATACCATTACTTAAAATGGCAGTTAGAAGGCCATTACTTAATAATCAGTTACCGATGGAGATACAGCTGACAGATTCATCAGTTTGGTCAGGCTGCGCTGTCTCACGTGATCCAGCTTCAGATCGATGTAAACAATTCCATAAAACGATGGCATTTCACTAAATGCATTAATTTCAGTAGGGTGTCAAAGTAGGGTATTCGATAATCTCTTTCCTATTAAAATATTTACGCAATGTAAATAATCAAAGAGGTGCTACATTATCGATCCAAGAGCTCCACCAAATAACCAAAAAATGTTGTCAGCAATTCTTAAAGATGGAGTGGGCCTTTTCATCCTGTCATAAACTGGTCCGTCAGAATCAATTTTAGAAATAAGACAGTAGCGAACATTATTGTAGAATGTAGATAGAGTAGCCGTTTCTCCAAACATTCTAAGAAACCATACCTGAATGCCCAGATCTAGGAGATAACCGTCGTAATGAAGGGTGAAATAAAACACAGATACTCCAGTAGAACACATTGATTAGTTATCGTCTCCAGCCTACACTTCCTTGTATGGCAGTAATCATGATCCAGTACCACTGACTGCAAAGAAAAGAAATGTCCTCGTCAGCCATATATTCAGATGTACCAGTGTCAGCTGCTAGTCTGATATCTGATACTAATATAAAATCTAAATGGCCTAAATGGCACAAAACTACGATTGTAATACAATCAAATTTCAAGAGGATAGGTTTAGAGGACGGTACAGTCCACAATCTGAAATTTAACAGATAACTTCAAGTGTAGTTGAGCTGGGTGCAGAGCGACAACTGGTGCAGAGGAGGCGCCACCGTGCGGTTGCGGAGATTTTCTGGGGGGTGGGGCGACGCGGCGCTTGCGGCGGGTGGCGCGGTGGCTTGTTGGGGGCGGCACGACGCGGTGATTGTGAGACGCTGCGCTCGCGGCGGGCGGCACCTGCGACGGATGGCGCGGCGGGTTGCTGGGGACAGCGTGGCAATTGCCGGGGCGACGCTCGCGGCGGGCGGCACCTGCGATGGACGGCGCGGCGGGTTGCTGGGGACGGCGTGGTGATTGCCGGGGCGACGCACGCGGCGGGCGGCACCTGCGATGGACGGCGCGGCGGGTTGCTGGGGACGGCGTGGTGATTGCCGGGGCGACGCACGCGGCGGGCGGCACCTGCGATGGACGGCGCGGCGGGTTGCTGGGGACGGCGTGGTGATTGCCGGGGCGACGCACGCGGCGGGCGGCACCTGCGATGGACGGCGCGGCGGGTTGCTGGGGACGGCGTGGTGATTGCCGGGGCGACGCACGCGGCGGGCGGCACCTGCGATGGACGGCGCGGCGGGTTGCTGGGGACGGCGTGGTGATTGCCGGGGCGACGCACGCGGCGGGCGGCACCTGCGATGGACGGCGCGGCGGGTTGCTGGGAAAGGCGTGGCGATTGCCAGGGCGGCGCTCGCGGCGGGACGCACCTGCAACGGACGGCGCGGCGGCTTGCTGGGGCAGCGTGGCGATTGCTGGGGCGGCTTGCAGGCCGTGGTGTCGAGTGTTTGGGAAATACCATATTAAGCGGTTTGTTTTTTTGAGGCGTGGAGACGTGGGACGTCTAACACTTTTTGATTCGAGGCGTCTAACACTGTTTTAGTAGTAGTAATCTAAGCCGGTGGATTAGATGATTAGATGGCCTAGATCGTATGGATCTGCCGCTCTGGTTCTTTTAATAGTAGTGGAGATAATATATCTAATCGTATGCGGTTTAAGAAAATACATTCCAATTACATGCATTGACCTAATGATCCATCACGGATTGATAAACGTCATATCACTGGCCTAAGGAAAAAAAAGAACTTGCTACATATTATGAACCATTGCATTGCACATTGAGACCCAACGAGTTATCCACATGAAAGAAATGTATGGGTACCAACACTAATACATACTAGATGATAGCCCGCACTTTGCTGCGGGATTTCTAGCATCAACATACCAAACAACTTTTTGAAACAAAAGTAATAGAAACAGACACAAAAATAAAGATGACCATTCCTTCGCAAAATAAGAGTACCATGTCCGGAGGAACATCATCCCAAAGTGAATTGTCAGTATATATATACCATGTAAGTCACATGTTCTACTATCATCTCTTCTCTGTAACATTTAAGCCTTTAGGTGCATCGTGTAATCCGTGTACTGAATGTATAATAAAAAGGACACACATCATTATCCAGGTGCAGAAAAATAATAGTCTCACAAAAAAGATAGCTGCAGTAAATATCATTTGCATAGAAATAAGATCAACATGATGATGTGTGGATCAGATCCAGTTGACACCTGGTCGGCTGGTAGAAGTGATCAACATGGCAGCGGGTGGTCCTTCTTTGTCTACAACCGATTGTAAACCAAAACATAAGTAGTTACTTGGTTGCTTGTAACTGTATTATAACAACCTTTGAGAAAGTACAAAATCGAATGCGAACTCAATACCTTAGGTGTACAATATAACTTCTCAATGGCTCAGCGTAGCTTGTTTACATCTATTGCCAACTTGGTGTAATAATGCTTGAAATATTGGAGTAATACGAAGAAAGGGGCTATACACCTGAAATCTTCTGGATCGTAAGGAGCTCCTCATCTATTTTTTGTTGTTGATAAAACCGAGTTCTTCATATATGAATCTAGTAATGAGTTTGATCAGTCATTTCATCAACATGATTGGATAAGTGATAATTATCTCAAATGATCTATACGGAGAAGAAAATAAGTGTGAGTTGAAATTCTTAAATAAATGGGAAGTGGAGTGAGGATATACAGAGAAAAAACATATAGATGCATGTAGCGGTTTTTTTAGAAACAGGGAATACCCCAGCCTCATGTAGAGGGTTCATTAGAGTACATATGAAGTATAGAAAATTTCTTCATTAACCTGTAAATCAAATAATTGTTGAGGATAGAACGGAGGACACCATCTTGAAACAATCTCAAATTGTATTACACCAATATATAATCAATGATCAGCAACCTCCCGATGGACAGATAGATCGGCAAAGAGCGCGTGAAGCTTGATCTCCTGGACTGCAGACCATCGGTATGGTAGATGGCACACTATTAGTGGGGAACATAGTGGAAAATAGATCAACCGCCTCGGAATGAACCGATAGATTTGGAAGAGGGCTTCAAGCCCGAGCTCTTGGACTGCAGACCATTGGCGTTGCTTCAGTGGTGTTGAGTTGGGTAGCACCATGGTGGACAGGCTAGGCGAAATCTTAAATTTGAGGCTGGTGGTATGGTGGAGGGGAGGTCAGAAGCACTGACGGTGAGTAGAACCAAGAAGATTAAAATGGGTGAGTGGAGGGTATAAATTCCCTTTGTTCCCAGAATTATTTTTCAGTTACTGGTCGATAGAGAACTAAACTTCATGGACATCTCTGCGCCACAACAACAAGATGGGAAAAACTAGAAGAGAAGGTTAACGTCCAAAACGTATGAAGTAATGACTAATTATTGGAGTATTAAGGGGATGAGAGTGCGTAGGATCTTATGGGTCACATGGTGAGGTTTGATGACGGTAGAAAATATTGAATGATATGGACGTATAATTTTTTTTTGTAATTGATGCATGTGGGATGACTTGGGAACAGTTTCTTTGCTTATGTGGAAATCAATGCATGGCAGATGACTTGGACGGTAGTTTCTTTGCTGATGTGGAGGTTTTGCATGTTGAGAGAAATATAGTAGTGGGGAGTTCCTATTTAGAGATAGAAGATTGGGTTTTTTAAAACTCTCCATGGCACACGAAAGGTCTACGCGGAAAAATGTTGACGTCCGAAAATCCCAACCGTCCGCAACCCGCCTGCGCATTGAAAACATGTGAACATAACCTACAAGCATGCGAGTGCAGTGGGCGGTCCACACACATGCATGTTTCGCTTCCGCATGTGAATCAAGTAAAATTTAAGATTAAAACATACCGAATCATACATACGCATGCATTAAACTATTATGCTCTCGATGCCTTTAGAACGGTTATCGTGCACGTGACTAATGTAACGCTTGGCGTCCTCTCATCTTGTTGGTAGGCCCTGCCACGTTGCCGTCCCGCCAAGCGCATGCTCCTTGCCACGTCCAGGTTGAGGTCTCACTCCCGTCCAATGTTCCTCGTCGTCGGTCTTAGGCGTGAGTTGTTTCTGCTCCTATTGTCTCTTTTGTCCCAGCGGATATGCAATCTGCTTTGGAGAAGAATGCAGAGTTGTTACAGGAGGCCATCCATCCTCTCCACGTGGTTGTTGACTCATTGCATGGTCGGCTTCTTGCGTTTGCATGTTTTCTAGAGCGGGCGAAAGCTACGTTGGATAGGCTCTTTTAGAGGCATGTCGATCCTTTGGTTCCGCCTGATGTTGGAAAGTGGTTGTGGGAGGAGCGGGTGTTTATGGTTGTTTCTCTCCTCTTGCTAAGGTGAGCTCGGCGGTCACAACTCCGGTCATGCTGATCATGCCCGAGCTCTTGGAGTTGTATGGTGGTGTGGTTATGCCCCCTTCCGTCGAGAAAGTGAGGTCCGACTCGCACGAGATCTTTGTGCTCGCTTCTCCGCCGACAGGCTCTTAGCTTTGAGAAGAATGGTGTTGTTGACGTTGTAGTATCTCTCGACTGAGTCCGGCATGCATGTTGTCCCTATAGGTGATGGGGTTTCTAAGTCAGCAACGGTGCGCAGAGCTATCGTCGCCGGAGAGGATTGCATTTTTCTCCCTACCTTGGTTGTTGCCTACTCTGGATCCGAGTTGATTGATGGGTGCCCGTAAATGTCATGGCATGTCTTTGTCGACACGGTGTTCGAGTGTCATGTTCCGAGTTTCGTTCATGTCATTTTGTGGCCGCTTATGTTGGCTAGTGTGGGTGCGACCCTATTGTTTGGGTCTGTTAGGCGTAGATGTCAGTGTGAGTGGGTGTGTGTGCTTTACGTGGGCTTGGTCCTCTTTCTGTGTGTTTCGGTTTTTAATTCTTGTTTCTTGTAAATGAGTTGATACTCAATAGCTTTGTAGACATCACAAAGACATTCAAGGTCCATACTAACACACCACTTCTCCGTTTGTGCTAAAGACGAAATGTCAGACACGGGCAAGCATCGGGAGGGCCTAAGAATACGACGCACCACCGTGTAGGAGCTAAACAAGTGAAGTCAGCACTGCAGTACGTCAATGGGCCATCTGCAGCCCAGCGTGACAATGACATCATTCAGTTCGTTCTCAATAGAAAGAGTCCTCGAGAGACCCTTAAATTTAAGATCAATGAAGCAGATATTTAGATCTTATTTGGATAAATGTGGTGGCTTCTTTTTCATTTGTATATTATTTTTAGAATATTATGTATTATACTCATTTAAAAAGATTGTATAAATAAAATGATTTTCTTAATGGCTTGATTAAGTTTGTTGGATTAATGTTAAGATTAACTAATTAGGATTTCCTACTCTTCAAGTACCTCTAATGCTAGTTCCTAGGCTTGTTTAATTTTCCGACTCTACCTTCCTAACTTTTGTAGTTTGTTCAACATGATGATGAAAAACCTTGTTCTTCTTCTTACTCTTCTCCTCCTAGATGCTTCACTTGGCTCTCTCTCAATCTCTCGCTAACTTCTTCCCATGGGGTCTCTAGTTTGTGTGGCTTGGGGTTCAATGGGTGAGATATTTATGGTGCCTTCGAATGCATAAAAAGGTAACACCTATGTGATGACTCCTCACTTGCATGTATGACTAAGCTGCTTGATGTCAAGGTCTCTCTTTGGAATGCATAGTAAGGTGACACCTATGTGATGACTCCTCACTTGCATGCGTGACTAAGCTATTTGATTTCATGCTCATAGAAATTTCTTAGGTATGAGATAACTTAGGTGGCATGATCATTGCCCCTTATAGCCTTTTTTCGTCATGACAAGTGGCTTTTGTCACTATATGGGCTTCAGGCTGAATTGGATATGTGAGTTGATTTGCATCTTTAAGCTAAAAGCTTAAATTGCAAATGTGGGCTGATAATTTTAGGCCATAATAATTAATTCATAAAATAATTAATAATTTGAATGATCAAATAGGATTTAAATATTACTTTAGTTCCAATGGTTTTGATTTCCCCGAGGCATGATCATATGAGTTGCAAAACCCTCGTAGTTAATTTTAGTCAAGTTGTTTGATCCATTTAACATAATGTAAATGAGCTTAGTTTTATTGAATTCCATATATTTATTAAGTCATGAGTGGTTTAATAATGTATGGCTATTATGCACTTTAGGCCTTATGGTTCTCCTTATTTATGTATGAGGTGTTAAAACATATTTTGAGTGGTTTATGTTTTAAATAAGGAAGAATAGATGTGATCAACATTTGGAAGATTAAGTATTTACTAGCACTAAACCCGTGCGTTGCTACGACACCACATTAAATCGAACTGATACCTTTGATATTATAATTTCCTTTGTTCGAAAATATATTTTCGTATCTAGATGAAGTTAAGAAAATTATTTTCTGTCAGAGAAAGTATTTTAAATTTGTATGTCAGTCGAAACCAAATGACATGGAGTCCTTAATCGACCTATGTTTTGTACCATGCAATGCAGAAATTCACAGGACATCAATTTGAAACACGTAATAGTGAAAATCACAGGGTGATTTAATTCAAATAATAGTAAAAAAAATCATGTGAAAACTATTTAATAATTGATGGACCGTATTAATTTGCTGCTTCTATTGCATAGTTTTCAGGCACATTAAAAAATGGCCTGAAAGAGCGTATCTTTTAATTCTAAATAATAGAGCATATTGTTAGGATTAATTTTCAGTAAAAATGAATTTATGTGGAGTGTTTAGTGTGTTAGCTACGTATCATGCTGTATCATGCTAAACAAGGCTCTTTCTATTCTTTTAGACTTTGCTTTCTTATCTCGTTTCTTGCATCTGAGCCGCCAGATCCGTAGTTCCGTACACATGAAGCAAGCCTGGCTCTACCCAAATGAGCAGAGCATGCAGATCTTCTTTTAAACTGGATTTGGAGCCATAAGCAACAATAGCTGGGAAGAAGCTGGGGTGGGGCGTGTGTGCCGTGGCGCCGTGAGAGAAGGCCAGTGCTGCTTGGGGTGCTGATCTCCGGAAGCTGAGAATTGAGATTACGAAGACAACGGATTTCCTCGCCCGTACATCAACTTGGCACATTTGGAAGATTAAGTATTTATTGTAATACAAGATGATTTCCTATGCGCAAGACAATTGTATATCACAAGTGACAATCGACATGATGAGATAAGTTAAGAATGGGTTTTATCTTTGTTCTTTGTAATGATTTGTTTATGTGTTGGTTACCTTTTATCATTGATTGTTACTTCTACCCTCCTAAAATAGAGTTTTAGAAAAGGTAATTTCAAAGTTTGTAACAAGCAACTTGATGAACTAACTCTAAATCTTCAACTCAAGTGAAACTTCATTACTTAGATAGGTTCTATGAAAAAGTTCTAAATTTTCACCGGATTTTTCATGCATGAATGCAATACACACACACACACACACACACACACACACACACACACACACACACACACACACACACACACACACACATATATATATATATATATATATATATTCCTTTTATTTGTCGCCTCTAAACAAGGGGTGTTACATCAGGTAATCGCCAAATCTATGAGGCATCACTTACCAACATTGGTGCTTCTACCACAAGACATGTGAAGAAGAAAATACATATGAGGCTAATCATGGACATGCTCAATACAGTCGAAGCTCCATGTGATTTGAACACTCGAAAGGTCTGGAGTTTGTTTCCTCCAGTGATGGGATACACACTAAGAAGCAAAAGCGTCCGAGTTACTAGAGGAGAAAAATATCGCTATTCCATGCAGATCAAATGGTGGTAGTGCAACGTCTTCCTTTGATGGATGGCAGTGCCTTGTGTGGTCGCAAATCACCACTAGAGTATAGAAAGAAAACGTTAGAAGAGAACAGAGATTTACAAAGCAAAGCCTATCTAGTTGTGCACGATCTTCTTCAGCAAAAGTTCCTGGTTCAAATTGTGGGGGTGGGGATTGGGAAATTTGTTCTAATGGCTTCAATTGCGTTGGTTTCAAGAGTGACAAGAAGAAAAACATGTGTGAATGTTATATGAACACATCATCCATCATGATACACCATTTCATTTGCACAACATCATTATTATTAAGAAAAGCACCATAATAGATATTGTGAATATGCGGGGTGATGAGCGCAGATTGCACACCCTTGGGGAACCCCAAGAGGAAGGTATGATGAGCACAGTAGCAAGTTTTCCGTCAGTAAGAAACTAAGGTTTAATCGACCAGTAGGAGAAAGGCGTGACTTTTGAAGGTGTTGCTAGCTGACTTGTGGCAGGGCGCACTACCGGCGTCAGCAACAATGTGGAACCTGCACACAACACAACCAAAATACTTTGCCCCAACTTACAGTGAGGTTGTCAATCTCACCGGTTTTGCTGAAAACAAAGGATTAAATGTATAGTGTGGAAAGAGATGTTTGTTTGTAGTGGAATTAAAGAGAACACTAAAATAGTTGTTGCCATGGGAATTGGCAATAACAAGAATATTTATTTGCAGTGTAAAAGAAAGGACCGGGGTTCATAGTTCACTAGAGGTGTCTCTCCATAAATATAAATAACATGCTGGGTGAACAAATTACAGCTGGGCAATTGACAGAATAAAAACCATACATGACAAGTTGATTACTATGAGATTCGTTTGGGCATTACAACATAATACATAGACCGTAATCCAACTGCGTCTATGACTAATAATCCATCTTCAAGTAATCATCCGAACGCCTTCCAGTATTAAGTTGCAAGCAACAGATTATCGCATTAAGCAATGTGTGTAAAATAAACAATATAATTATCCTTAGATAAAATATTGTTGTTTTCTCCCTAGTAGCAACAACAGATATACAATCTTAGAAATTATTGTCACTCTTCCAGAAAACTAGAGGCGTGAACTGATACGTCTCCAACGTATCTATAATTTCTGATGTTCCATGCTTGTTTTATGACAATACCAACATGTTTTGCTTGCACTTTATAATGTTTTTATGCGTTTTCCGGAACTAACCTATTAACAAGATGCCACAGTGCCAGTTCCTGTTTTCTGCTGTTTTTGGTTCCAGAAAGGCTGTTCGGGTAATATTCTCGGAATTCGACGAAACGAAGACCAAACCTCCTATTTTTCCCGGAAGCATCCAGAACACCGAAAAAGAGTCGGAGAGGGGCCAGAGGGCCACCACACCATAAGGCGGCGCGGCCTGGCCTGGGCCCGCGTCGGCCTATGGTGGGGAGCCCCCAGGTGCCCCCATGCGCCGCCTCTTCGCCTATAAAATCCCTTTCGACCTAAAAACACCGTACCTCTTGACGAAACTCCAGAAAGACTCCAGGGGCGCCGCCACCATCGCGAAACTCCAATTCGGGGGACAGAAGTCTCTGTTCCGGCACCCTGCCGGGGCGGGGAATTGCCCCCGGAGCCATCTCCACCGCCGTCTTCACCGCCATCGCTACCTCCATGATGAGGAGGGAGTAATCCACCCCCGAGGCTGAGGGCTCCGCTGTAGCTATGTGGTTCATCTCTCTCTCATGTACCTCAATACAATAATCTCATGAGCTGCCTTACATGATTGAGATTCATATGAGTTTTGTATCACTACTATTCTATGTGCTACTCTAGTGATGTTATTAAAGTAGTTTTATTCCTCCTGCACGGTGTAAAGGTGATTAGTGTGTGCACCGTGTGGTTCTTGGTGTAGGCTATGATTATGATCTCTTGTAGATTGTGGGGTTAATTATCATTATGATAGTATTGATGTGATCTATTCCTCCTTCATAGTGTAATGTGGACAGTGTGTGCACTATGTTAGTTCTTGGTGTAACTGTGTTGATCTATCTTGCACTCTAAGGTTATTTAAATATGAACATTGAATTGTGGAGCTTGTTAACTCCGGCATTGAGGGTCCGTGTAATCCTACGCAATGTGTTCATCATCCAACAAGAGTGTAGAGTATGCATTTATCTATTATGTTATGTGATCAATGTTGAGAGTGTCCACTAGTGAAAGCGGGATCCCTGGGCCTTGCTTCCAAGCATCGAATCTCCGTTTGTTTACTGTTTTGTTGCATGTTTACTTGCTGCCATATTTTATTCATATTGCTATTACCAATCATATTCATTCATACCACTTGTATTTCACTATCTCTTCGCCGAACTAGTGCACCTATACATCTGACAAGTGTATTAGGTGTGTTGGGGACACAAGAGACTTCTTGCTTTGTGGTTGCAGGGTTGCTTGAGAGGGATATCTTTGACCTCTCACTACTAGGAAAAAGGCTATAGTTGGAGGCAGAGGGTACCGGCGCACCACCATGGACACGCGCCGGTGACATGTGTTGCCGGCGCACCTATTTTCAGACGCGCCGGGGATGGGGGCCTTCTGCCGGCGCACCGGGGGAGCGAGCTCGCCGGCGCTATTTCTCCGGCATGGCCCCGGCCGATTCGGGCCAGGCCCAAGAATCATTGCCGGCGCACCGGCCCAGGGGTGCGCCGGTGGCAAATTTTATATTGCCGGCGCACCCCTGGGTCGGTGCGCCGGCAATGATTCTTGGGCCTGGCCCGGGGGTGATATAGCCGAAAGGGCTATGTGCTGCCGGCGCACCCATGCCCTGGTGCGCCGGCAGTAACCTGGGCAGTTATTTCTGCTCAACAACCACTCCCCCACTACTACCACTCCACTCCTCCACACAAACCCGAGCCTTCTCCCAACCCAGCTCATTTTTGCCCATTTCTATCCCCAATTTCACCAATTTCACCAAACAAAATCATATTTTTTGAGAAAATCTTCCCTTCCTACATGCATCTCCCACATCCCCCTATGTAGATCTAGATCTACTATCCCGCATTGACCGCTCAATCTAGATCTAGATCTAGAAAGTCGGCTTTCATACGCCGTGGTAGCGGCGCGACGTCTCCATCTTGTTGACGAGTATATCAAACCAATAGGTGATTAATGAACAAATTGAGGAATGAAATCAACGTATATTTTACATTAATTTGAAGCAAAGCTCGTGTGTGGCATATATATATATATATATGTTGTGTTTGTGCTTGTGCTTGTGTGTGTTGGCGTTGAAAATGAGTTGCCAACGTTGCGCCGAAATGTTGATTCTTTAAGTTTCTGTTTCGGCACATTTCTGGCGCTCATATGTCCTACCGTGTAGGAAGGTCATGCCGAAATTTTCCGTGAAAACTACCGACGAATGCATGGTTCTAATGAATTATGTAATCTTACCATGCAGGCGATAATGGTTATCGAGATGAGTGAAAGCATCGTGATGAGATATCTGAAACACGCGATCATCGACATGTATGAAAATAACCGCACGGAGGTATTGTGTCCGTGCCGGAGATGCAAACGAGGGAAATGGTTTGACCCGTATTCGGGCAAATTGCAGGGGCACCTGCTCACTAATGGTTTCATGCATGGACACACTCAATGGATGAGTGATGATGGCGCGGAGGTCAATGGGGCGACGGCGGCAGGTGGTAAAAATGGCCGGCAAGAAGGAGGGCATCATGATATTGATGACGATGAAGAGTTTGTCGCACGAGACGATAACCTTGACGACGACAATAACCTTGACGACGACAATAACCTTGACGACGACGAAGAGGTGCCGCTAGCTTCAGTCGTGCGGGACCCTCATCTTCAAGATTTGCTTCTCGAAAAGACGAAAGGAGCCAAGCGGAAATCAAAGCTTGAGCAACTCGAGATAGACTCGAATACTCCGTTGTACGACTCGGGTCGCGGGTTGGGGGAGTCTCGCTTGAGAGTAGCTCTCGATGTGCTGCGGATGAAGGCGAAACACGGATGGACGGACACAAGCGTCGACGACATCCTGGAATACGTGAAAGATCTCCTTCCTGCCGGGAACACGTGTCCCGGTAGTCTAGCCGAGGCCAAGAGAATCACGTGCCCTCTCGACTTACCCCACGAAAAGTATCACGCCCGCATCAACGATCGTATCATGTATCGCAGGGAGCACATGGACAAGACCAAATGTCCTGTGTGTGAAGCTGAACGGTACAAGAAAGGGAAGAAGAAAGCTCCTCGGAAAGTTGTGTGGTACTTCCCGCTCGCCCCCCGGCTTCAACGGTTCTACGCGGACCGCAAGGAAGCAAAGCTCATGCGCTGGCACGCAGAAAGAAAGGAGGCAGTGTTGAATGATAAAGAGCGGATTGAGCACCCAAGTGCTGACGCACCCTTCGGATGCAAGCCAGTGGAAAGCATTAGACAATGAATTCGGAAGTTTTGGGGCAGATCCCATAAACATCAGGTTGGGTGCGAGCACGGACGGATTCAATCCGTTCGGAAACCGGAGCAGCACACATAGCACATGGCCCGTGTTTGTATGGATCTACAACCTCCCGCCCTGGCTGTGCATGAAGAGGAAGTACATACGAGATGAGTATGCTAATTCAAGGGCCGACACAGCCGAGGAAACGATATCAACATGTATCTCGAACTATTAAAGGAGGAGCTTGAAACGTTGTGGGCGGAGGAAGGGGTAGATACATGGGACGCCGTCGCGGAAGAATATTTCCCTTTGAGAGCCGCGTTGATCACGACGGTGCAGGACTACCTCGGATACGGTTACATTTCGTGCCGGGTGTGCCATGGACACAAGGCATGTGTCGGGTGCATGGAAGAGACGATGTTTTTGCAGCTTGGTAAGGATCCCGGCTCTTCGAAAACAGTTTACATGGGGCATCGAAGGTGGCTACGGAAGACCGACCCGTGGAGAAAGCGTGGAGATATGTTCGATGGTACAAATGAACCCCGAGGACCTCCACGTAAGAAGAGCGGCGAAGAGATCGATACATTACTCGAAAGGTTGGAAGGAGTGCCCTGCGCCGGGAAAGATTCGTCAAAAGCCCGGAGAGAAGAAGAAGAAAAAGGAAACGACGCCGCTCATTGGTGTATGGAAAAGGAGGTCCGTGTTTTGGGACTTGCCATACTTGGAAAATTCTCGATACACCTCACCGCCTTGATGTCATGCATATTACAAAGAACGTGTGCGAGAGCTTGCTTGGCACTCTTCTCAACATGCCGGACCGGACCAAAGATGGGCCGAAAGCAAGACACGACCTGAAAGTTTTGGGCATCGGGGAAGAGCTTCAGATCCCGCCGGCCCAAGAGGGACGATCGGAGGAGGAGGCGGACGGCGGTCAGAAGCGCAAAAGGATTAAGCAGCCAGACTATTACTGCCCCCCCTCTTGCTTCACTTTTAGTCCGGCCGAGGTCGATCAATTTTTCAATTGCCTTCTAGGAGTCAGAGTGCCCTTCGGTTACTCCGGGCTAATAAGCAGATACATGGACCCCAAGAAACGAAACTTCAGCGGCATGAAGTCTCATGAGCTGTCATGTGATGATGACGCAGATTCTTCCGGTTGCAATCCGAGGTATAATGGATGACCATGTCCGTGCAACGCTGATCGGGCTCGTAACTTCTTCGACGTCATAACTCGGAAGTCGATAAGCGTGAAGAAACTCGCAAGGCTCCGGGAAGAGATCGTGGTGATCCTATGTGAGATGGAGATGTACTTCCCGCCTGCATTCTTTGACGTGATGGTCCATCCGTTGGTCCATATCATGGATGATATCGTCGGTCTAGGGCCGGCATTCTTACACAACATGATGCCGTTTGAAAGAATGAATGGGGTCATTAAAGGATACGTTCGTAACAGGTCACATCCGGATGGAAGCATCGTACGAGGGCTGGCTCACCGAAGAGTGCATCTCTTTACGCACGAATTATCTAGACATCGAGGACCCTGTTGGTTTGCCTCAAAACAAGCACCTCCGCGAGTTCGAGGGAGTAGGCCACAAAAATGGAAGGAAGGAACTGCACGTGCACATGTCCGGTCGGGCTTCCGACTTTGACAGGGGCCAACTTAGTAGCGCTACAACACATTGACTTGATCGATCCTTGGTTGAAAGAGCACAAAACCATGATAGAGAACAAGTGGCAAGCCGATGATGACGGAAGCAGAAATATACAGAGAGCACAACTCCTCTTTCGCGCGCTGGTTCAAAGACCACATTGATGCTAATCCCCCACCAATGGATTCCGACAAGGATAAACTAGTATTGGCCTTGTCACATGGCCCCGCGCCCAACATCATGACTTACCAAGCGTACGATATCAACGGGTACACATTCTACACGGAAGAAAAAGACAAGAACAAGTGTTTACCAGAACTCGGGGTAACGATGGATTCCTGGACGGGTGACGTAAAGACTAGATACTACGGAAGAATCGAGGAAATCTGGGAGCTTAACTACGCTGGGGAGAAAGTGCCGATGTTCCGTATCAGATGGGCTAAGAGCGTCAGAAAAGAAGACCGGTATTTCACCACCATGTTTCTACCCGAAGCCAACAAATAAAAAGTCCACGAACGCCACCGCGCAGAATGAGCCATGGGTACTGGCAGAACACGTGCACCAATGCTTCTTCATAACCGACCCATCCAGGCCTAGCCGTGTTATCGTGAGGAGAGGCAAGAGGACCATCGTCGGAATGGATGGAGTCGCCAACGAGGAAGACTTCGAAGGACAAGTCGGAGACCCAATGATGGAAGAATCCGAGGACGAAGAGACAACATACACCACAAGAAGAAGCGAGGACCACGCTACCGAGGTCAGGTCGACCCTTCAAAAGAAGAAGTCACGACACGGGGCTAAATTATTCAACGACGAGCAAGAAAAGCAAGAAGAAAGCGAAACACTCTTCTCAATCGATGATGTAAAACTTTATTTGCAATCTATAACTCATATTTTGTGTAATTCATAACTACTCATATGGTCATGGCCAATATTTTATGTATGAATAATTAATATTGTGTTCGTCAATATTGTATGCATGCATGTATATAACTCATATTTTTTGCAATGCATAACTCATATTGCTTGGTTATTATCTTGAAAAGAGAAGGAAATAAAATAGTATAGGATTTGTGGGAAAAGAAAAGAAACATAAAAGAAAGTGAAAAGAAATAAAGAAAAGAATAAAAATAAAAGAATAAAAAGAAAGTGAAAAGAAATAAAGAAAAGAATAAAAAGAAATGGCCAGCCGGGTTGGGGGACAAGTCCCGGGTATAGCTGGGCTCACCTTATTGCCGGCGCACCACATGTTTGGTTCGCCGGGGTATAGTTGTCCCCGGCGAACCAAACATGTGGTGCGCCGGCAATAAGGTGAGCCCAGCTATACCGGGACTTAACCGCTGCGCGTGCTATCTTTCTCCCTTTCCCCATTCTCATCACGAACCCTAGCTAGCCCCCGTGCCGCCGAGAGGGAGGAGAACGCCGCCGCGAGGAAGAGAACGCCGTCGCCGAGAGGAGGAGGTGTCGCGCGGGCCACCGTCGCCGACGGGAGCAATCGCCGACTCCGCCTCCGCCTCCAGGGCCCCTCGATTCCAGCTCCAGGGCCGCCTCCGCCTCGTCCCCCTACAACCTCAAGGTACCTTTTGTTTGGTCGCTGGGATCGCTCGCTCGATCTACCTGCGATTCCTTGCCTAACGCAATTTTTCTTGATTGTTTCACATAGCCGCCAAATCCATATAGCCGCCTAGTTTGGATCAGAAAACCAGTAGGTGTATCACATAGGATGGGCTGGGGATCCGACCATGTTGTGTAACTAAGCATATACCGATGGTATGCATAATTGAACCTGCCAATTTCTGAAACAATTGACAAGTCCTGTAGCAGTTCGGTGAAAGGTTGCTCAACCGAATTTGTAGTACATGCCATAGCCCATAGGTAGATGCTTATTTGTTAGAGGGACAATTCAACTCGACTCATGTAGATTTGGAGTTACTTTTTCACGTATCGTTGTTAGCTGCCAAGTGCATCCAGTACCTGTGAAATCTATGGTTAGATCTTATTCTGTTAGAGGCTACACGAAATTTGTGCTGGTAGGTTTGCTTTAAAAGTATCACTCTGTTTTAATTTGCTAAAACGGCTTACGTTATGGAACGGAGGTAGTATGTTTAGGGTCTAATGGACTGGGTAATATTTACTATTGCTTATTACAATAAGCACATGAGATATCCTAGTGGTAAACCCTAATTAAAAATGTTGTAGCTACTTGGTTTAGTGTAGGTTTCATTCTCTCGGTTCATTTAAAAAATGGTGAAATGAGCACTTTAGTGTTTAATTCATTCTCTGGTTCATTTAAAACAAAATGAAAATGATGGTTATGGTGAAATGCTACTGTGAAAAAACCTCATGCTCATGCTCATGCTCATGCTACTGTCAAATTATGTTAGCAATAAAAATAAAATGCTTTAATAAAATGCTTTATATACTAAGTGCTGTTGAAAAAAGAAATTGAGTTGGGGTTTTTTATTATAGTGTAAATGAAATGGAAATGCTACTTGGTTCATTTAAAATAGTTCTCCGGTTTAGTTCACTATTGCTACTTCACTATTTAAAATGGAAATGGAAATGAAATGAATGCTCATGTTGATGCTCACTGGTTGCAAATAAAGATTTTGAAATGGTTTTGAAATGCTACTTGCTCATGCTCATGCTCACCTGCCAAAAAAGAATGCTCTCTCGGTTTTGCTCTCTGGTTTGCTAAAATGACACATGTGAGCTTCTCTGGTTCATTTAAAAGAAAATGAAAATTGGTGCTATGTTCCTTATCTGGTTCATTTAAAACAAAATGAAAATGATAAGGTACCTAGTGTATTTTGTATAAGTGGGTACAAGCTCTGTTTGGCACTGTTTTAATTATGTAGCCAGAGAGTAGCATGGTGTTGATGTACAAGCTCTGTTTGGCACTGTTTGTTGGAGAAGACACATGTATCATATATGTGAATTTCCGTTGTAATTAAGCGAGTAATGCTGCCGGGGATGCCGAGGATGTAAAATGCTCACTATACTGGTTGTAGTACATGCAATGCTGCTGCTACTATTTGCTACTATTGTTGCTGCTACATTTTGAGTTATGTAACTTGAGAGTTAAGATGTTTCTGCTACTATTGTTGCTGCTACATTTTGAGTTATGTAGATGTTTCTGCTACTATTGTTGCTGCTACATTTTGAGTTATGTAATTGGAGAAAATTCCTATATGTGAATTGCATTTCTGTTACAGGGATTGAGTTGCTATTGAGTGCCGGAATGTCGATTCATTTCCGTTCCGGCAATTCTAGCACTCGGCATGACCAATTTTTAGCAAAGGTCATGCCGAATTTTTCCGTGAATTCTAACTCTTTTTCATCTTCTATTAGTGCAAGCCACCATGTCGTCTCAAGAAGAGTTAGAGGAGCACTACAATAGGCACTTCTTTAGGACGGAGGAGGATGCCGAGGCCGCTGGTGTTGGCGGCGACGAGGACCATGAGATGGAGGATGCCGCTGGGGGTAGTGCCGACGAGCCGAGCGGCAACGAGGCAAGCGCCGCCGCCGGGGGTAGTACCGACGAGCCTAGAGGCGATGAGGCAACCGGCGCCGCCGGGGGTGGCGGCGAGACAAGCGGCGACGATCCTAGCGGCGCCGCCGGGAGTAGTGGCACCGGGACAAGTGGAGCCAAGAGGCCGCGGAAGGCAAGGCGCCAAAACACGGTCGGCACCGGCAGAGACACAGTCAAAGAGGTGGACCCCGCCGGTGGTTTGCCGGTGGAGCCTAAGGATGTTGCCAAGGGGTACGGCAACCAACCGGCATGTATCCTCCGAGAGGTCGTCAATCTCAACGAGACGGACCTCCGAGCTGAGAGCAAAGCGCCTTTGCGAGCCCAGCTCATTGCGAGGTTGCACGCACGATACAAGTTCCTAGGCGACTACGCCTCCAGTCATCAAACCAACAACATTGTGAACTCACAAGCCCTCCCGAAGTTCACCAAACACCTCAGCAGCTATAAGTACATGGTGCGGAAGCTGATTGCTGAGGGCAAAGGTTTCGAAGAGGTCCACTCCGCCTTTCCGCATGTCACCCGGGCGGACTTTGATGCTTTTGTGGCCAATGAAGAGCTACAAGCAACCAAGAATCGCAAGTTGTGGGGGAAGGAAATGCGGGAGCTTAACATCGGCAACCACAACCTTGGGAGCCGTGGGTACGAGGGAAAGGAGCCCTATTGGGCGAAGGAGGACGAGGCGTATGTAAATGCCGGCATTGAGAACCCCTGGCTCAAGTACAAGGACCCGCTTGAAAGAAGATTCATCAGGTCCCGGTACCATAAGAAGAAACTAACCGGGGAACTTGTCACGGACCCGAAGGTCGTAACCGACATAATTTGGTTCACGAACGACCGGAAGGTCTCGGCGTTGGAGAAAAAACTGGTAAGCAATTTACCGGTTTAATTAGATCAAGTATCGTTCATATAATAGTAGCAACATTTCTAAATGGTTCGCGTTTCTTCCGCAGGAAGAAGAAAGACAAAGACTTTCTCAATGTGACGAAGGCTCCTCCTCCCAGAGCGTCGACGGGCGGGGTAGCCTGGGACAAGCCTCTCGTACGGGCGCTAAACATCGTTAATGAGCATTCACCGACGAGAAGGCCGCATAGAGGCCGTGTGGCTGGCGCCGGTACGGGCTACAAGCATGGTCACTACGGCTTGTCGTCTGTGGCCGATAAAAATGCGCGCAGTGAGAGGAAGCAGCGGGAGGCGGAGGAAATGAGGGACTCAATCCTAGCCCAAGTCCAAGTTGGTTTGGTACCGCAACTGGTACCGCAACTCAAAGCTACGCTCGTACCTGAAGTCAAAGCTGAAGTCGCCGGTTCAGTCCAAGCAGATTTCGACGCTCTACACGCGTGGTATGAGGGTGGCAAACAAGCCCCCCCCCCCCCCGAAAATGCAAGTGGTTAGCTTCGACGGCAGCAACTCGATGGTGCCGCCGTCCGCCGGCAATGACAATGTTATAATGGAGACTCCTCCGGCCGGCGGCAATGTCGCTGGTGCTAGGGATTCACCGTCGATGCCGGGTAGCAGCCCCTCCGTCACTTGCACGCCCGCCGCCGCATGTGCTGGCCCGTCGACATTAGCCGAGCTCAACGCCCTCACGGTAATTAACTAATGTGTACATCAAGTTAATATATTAGTTTCGTCATCCTTGCCCTCTCTCTAACGCCATACACATGTTCTCGCAGGCGCTCTCGACGCCATGCACCTTCTTGATGAGAGTAAACGACGAACTCAAAGACGTCGCGAGGGGTCCATCATTCGGCCCCGGATAAGAAGTGGCACACACGAGATATGGCGGATGACGTTTACCGGGTTGAAGTGGATCGGGCGTTACCGGGCTATGAGGATTTGTTTCCTCCTAATCAACCGCATGGTGCCGATGACGATAGCCCGTTGAATCTGGCCTCACTGAAGGGTTGGTTACTGCTATGGCCGAAGACCCTAATTCGGATCAACACCTACTCGGGGTCGACGGCAAGCAAAGACAAGCACCTTGCGGCGCCACATGTCAGCGTCCCTCCACGACAGCCAGCGGCGCCCGTGGTCATCGCCCCACCAGAACGGCCGGCTGCGCCGGAGGTCGGCGCCCCACCACAACGACCCGACTGCGCCGGAGGTCGGCGCCCCACCATAACAGCCGGCTGCGCCGGAGGCCGAGGAATATGAACGTGACAACTTCCAATGGGATATTCCTACGTCTTCACAAGTTGTCCATGAGGATGCGCCGGGCTTGAAATATGTGTGCTCCAAGAAGCTGTTCGATTCTCAAGAAACGGGCGATGAGGAGGAAAATCCTAAGGAGGTCGCCACCGCCGCCGTCAAAAATATGTTGAGCCCAAACACACTCCGTGCTATGGCCACTACGGCGATGGATGGTCCAGCACTACAACCCAAGAAGAGGAAGAGGGCAAATAAGAAGGACGCCCAAGACAAGGCGGCGGCGGCCAAATCCAAGGACAAGGTCCCACTCCTTGACAAGTTGCCAAACAATTGGCGACCTCTCGCATCACTTGGGTCAACCGATGCTGCCGGAGCATGTCGTGAAGAAACTCACCCCGGATATGAGGAGCTTGCATGAGACTGTCTTGCATTTGGAGAACCTTCTTCTCAAATCAAAAGATCCTGGTTACCCTCTCTTCGTGGCGAAGGTGCCAGCCGGCATGAACTTCGTCGAGAAGTACCCGCGGACTTGTGCTTCATCCGGTTCAACGACATCTTCAGCATCTATCGCATGCAAGCGCTCCACTTTAGTGTGGTTCGCCTAGTTGCTCTTAGCTTGTCCGCCCGGATTGTTAAGGAGGGGACGCCGACCATCGCCATAATGGACCCCTTCTATATGCGGGAGAGCATCATCCGCAACCCCGGGGATCGCGCGATTGCCACCCGGCAGGTCGAGGATTTCATGCTTGGCGAACATTAAGAAGGGCGCCATTCTCATCCCTTCCTCCCCCGAGTAAGTAATCACTCGCTAGTCCCCCATCACCATTCTATCCTATATCTCCATTTGCATTTCCAAAGGTTAATCCGTGTGTTTTCCGCGAGAGACAAGTTCACGCACCCTCATCGTCGTGCACCCGCAACACTCGCATGCGATCTATCTCGACTCGGGTAGGGACCGCAAGAAAGACTACTCCCACATCGGGGCCCTTCTCAATGATGCTCTCACCGGCTTCGCCAACAAGGCAGAGCCCCCTCAAAGTAGAGAGGAAATCCCGAGGAGGCTTGGTCTTAACCCACACAACCAACTTCCCCGCCTCGGGCGGTCGACGCCCGACAATGGGATGGACGCGTGGTATGCCATCCTTCGGATGCAGGAGTACATAAAGTACGCAGATGACATGTTGCTGCCGGATAATCTCAGAAACAGGTTTGCAAACATGGCGGATGTCCACGATAGAGAGATTAGAAAGAAGCGGGGTCGCATCCAGCGGTTCATTTACACGATAATCCTGCGGGATGTCAACAATAGGTCCAGCGAGTTCTTCTACGGCTATGGTCTACCACCTAATGACGAGATAGACCTCCGCTTGGAGATGTCGCGTGATGAGAGGCCGTTCAACTCGCTTGAGGGCTGCCGTCCATTCCCCCTAGGCGTACAACCTGATCCTACGACGGGAACACTTGCTAAAGCTTGAACGATATGTCCTTGAACTTCCGTACTCGTAATAATTGCTATATATTCCCATAGAATCGACTAGTTGCTTTTATTTAGTTGTATGAATGTGCATGTGAACATGTGTCCGTAGTTTCATTTACTTTGCTATATATTTCAAGATTATGGCGTACATAGCTTAATAATTATTTGCATTTACTCGACCACTACTTGCCTCGTATTTGGAGTTCGCCGATGATTAGAATGTTCGGTCAATCGTACACTCGGGGGTGGAGCCGAGTGAGCCTTGGTGCGACGGCCACAAGTATCAATCTATTGTGCATCCTACCTAGCCTCACCGACTCCATCCCTGGATGTTAATATTTGTTTCGACCGACAAAGTATGAGGCACGCTATTTAATTCGTACTACTTGTCTTCTATTTGAGTTCGCACTTCTTAATTGCATTGGCCGATGATTAAAATGTTCGGTCACTTGTACAGTCCGGGGTGGGGCCAGTGAGGCTTGGTGTGATGGCCACAAATATCAATCTATTGTGCATCCTACCTAGTCTCACTGACCCCATCCCTGTATGTTATTATTTATTTCGACCAACAAAGTATGAGGCACATGCTATTTAGTTCATACTACTTGTCTCTTATTTGAGTTGCCTTGTTCATTGCATTGGTACTAACGTTTTACTTGTCTTGTGAATGGAGATGCCGACGACATATGTCGTGTACAAGGGGAGGGTTCCTGGAGTCTACGACGACTGGGAGGACTGTCGGAGAGCAGGTGCACCGTTTCAGCGGCAACAGACTACAAGGGATACCCCACTAGGGTGGAGGCGGATGGAAGATACGCCCGTTATCTAGCGGGAGAGATGAGGGACATGAGGAGGAACCGGATGAAGACCATGGCCTTCGTGATGATGGTCATCATGACCATGTTGGTCATGTTCTATGTGATTCTAGTTTAGGTTAGGACCTACATTGTGAGGTGTATGACGATACTTGTGACGACTATGTACCAAGACTTCTAACTTTGTGAAACTTCGTCGTTCGGTGTTGCATATGCACATGTGTTGTATGAATCAACACATTCCGAAACGAGACTTGCGTATTTGTGTACTGATACCGAAATGAAACTTGGCTCTCTATGTGCTTCTCATATTGCATGTAATATTGTATAAATATGAACTGCATTGTAAATATATACTCTTTGTCAAATATGTATTGTAATATGCTGGAAAAAAAGCTGGAAAAAAGAATTTTCGAATTAATTGCCGGCGCACCTAAATGACATACTGCCGGCGCACGTGGCATGCGCCGAGTCTTGGAAGCACTACTGCCGGCGCACCTGATTGTGCGCCGGTGGAATACATCTTTGCCGGCGAAGCTTTGGTGGTGCGCCGGCGGTAGCCGACATATCGCCGGCGCACGCCCTGGTGCGCCGGCAGTGTCAATTTATCACCGGCGCGTTCGCACCGGCGGGCTCGTGGTGCGCCGGCAATGGGCGTTTTAGGTGCGCCGGCAATGGGCCTTTTCCTAGTAGTGTCTTCCTCCCTGAGATCGATAAACCTTGGGAGATCCACTTAAGGGAAACTAGCTGCTGTTCTACAAACCTCTGCTCTTGGAGGCCCAACACTGTCTACAAGAATAGAAGCTCTCGTAGACATCAAGCTATTTTCTGGCGCCGTTGCCGGGGAGGAAAGGTAAAAAGGTACTCACACTCCGGATCTCGGCTACTAAGCTATTTTCGCCGTTGTAAGTACTCGAAGCTATTTCCTTTAGATCCTGCAATTGCATCTTTTTGTTTCTTGTTTACACTAGTTTGGCATAATGGACAATGAGCTTCTTACTTTATTTCCTGATTTAAGACATGGATGTGTTGATCCGAAAATTAAAAAACCCATGGAACATATTAGCATGAATACTTTGAATACCATTGTTGCTAATGATATGAATAAGTCTAAGCTTGGGGAAGCTAGTTTCTGTGATCTTTTTAGCTTCCCATCCTTAGGGGAGAAAATTTGTTCTGATAATGCTTTATCTCCCATATGCGATAACTCTAATGATGCTTGTGATATTTTAAATCCACCTACTGCAAGTACTTGCTTTCAAGATACCCATGAAAATTATTGAACGTGTTATTGATAACCGCTATGAAGGGGATGGAGCTGTCCATCCTGGAGATCATTCATTGTTTTTACATGAATTATGCGGGTTATTCAAGTGTGCGAGTATCTCTATGGATGAAGTGAGGAAGAAGCTATTCTCTTTTTATCTGTCTGGTAAAGCGGCGCATTGGTATAAATTGTTGAAGAATAGTCATTCTCTTGGTTGGGAGGAAATTGTATCTCTCTTTTACTCTAAATTTTATCCTCCTCATGAAGTGCATATTGATAGGAATTATATTTATAACTTTTATCCTCGTGATGGAGAGAGTATTTCTCAAGCGTGGGGGAGACTGAAGTCACTAATGCTCAAATGTCCCATTCATGAGCTCCCTCGTAATGTTATTGTTAACAATTTTTATGCGAGGCTTTCAGGACAACACAAGGACTATGCGGACGCGTGTTCGGAGGGATCTTTCACAAGCAAGGAGGTTGAAGCTAGGTGGGATCTTCTTGATCGGATTGAGGAGAAACGCCGAAGGATGGGAGAACGACAAAGGTAAAGAGTCGAGTATAAATTATGATTATGAATGCATTGAAACTTTTATGGATACTAGATAAATTTCGAAATATGAGTGCTACTTATGGTCTTGACTCTCAAGTTGCTGCAAATCTTTATAAAGCCTTTGCTTCTCATTTTGAATTGCCTAAAAAGAATTTTGATAAGTATCATGAACCTTTTAAAGAGGCTTGCATGAAGAATGAAATTGTTGTTAATTATTGCAATAAGCATGCTCAAACTCCTAAGAATGCTATTTCCTATAAGCTTGTTAATTTTTGTGGAATACATAGACCTTGTGGAATTAATCAAATCAAAGATGAATATTGTATCCATCATGCTAATGAAAAAACTAGAAAGTGGTTTAGGGCTCTAGATGATCTTGGTAAAAAGTTTGTGCCCTCTATCCTTTTATTTGTGAAGTTTGCCATGAAGTGGGTCATTTTAATTTTCAATGCCCCTCCAATGATAATTTGAACCCAATGAGTGCTGCAAATTTGCATTGTGATGATGAAATTACTCCTAATCAGCATGATGAACTTACTTTATTTTTGGGGTGTGAAGAGCTGTCGAGAAAAATCTCTTTGTTACATATGAGTGATCTTGATATTGATGATGTCCTGCATGGGTGTTTTTCTTATTGCATTGATAATAGCCATACAAATACTTACATACAAAATATTTTAGAAGATGACACCTTGCCAAAATATGATAGGACCGCTGTGTGTTTTCAACTAATTAATGAAAAGGAGGGATCCTCCCAAGTTTTTTCTATTGTTTCTGAAAGTAAATCAGGTTATGCGGACAAGCCACCCTTCAAGCCTCTTCCTCCTAAAGAAGGGAACGAGGAGAAGGAAGAGAAGAAGAAGAAGAAGAAGAAGAAGGGAACGAAGAAGAAGAAGAAGAAGAAGAAGGAGAATAAAAAGAAAGAGGTAACGGCGTATCCCCGCGTGAATGAGATAACGCTAGGTAACCAGTAAGTATGTTGCTCCTAATGATTATTATGATAATGAATCTGAATACGATGATCTTCCTATGCCCTTTACATACGTTAGTGATCATGATTTGAATGAGCACACTATTTTTGATATTGCAAATCTCTGGGAAACTAATTCTGAAAATGATAATGATAATAATTGCCATAGTGTCAGTGCTATCCATGCTTCCTCCCATAATGATATAGAAAGCTCTAAGCTTGGGGAAGAGGTGTTTAAAAATCCTTTTGCTACTGATCATTATGTTTTTGATACATCTCCTTCTAATAACAATGATGGTGTGGACACAGATAAACCGACTGTGAAAGATAACTATTCTATTCCTTATGATGACACTGTGCCTCCGATCTTTGATGATTATTATAAAGAATGCTATGATATAGGTTATAACTATCCTTATGAAACTTGTCATAGTCATGATTGTATTACCAAAAACAATTCTCTTGATATGCAACTTGTTTACCATGTTCAAATTCTTGATAATAATCTTGCTCCAATTACTATTAATGAGAATAACTTTTCTTATGCCAAATTTAATGATACTTCTATGCATATGAACCATGATAAGAATGTTTTAAGTGATGGGTATATTGTGGATTTCATCAATGATGCTACTGAAAGTTATTATGAGAGAGGGAAATATGGTTATATGCATCTTAATAATATTAAGTTTCCCCTCTTTATGTCGAGAATCTTGAAGTTACTCGTGTTTTATCCTCTTATGCTTGTCACTTTGTTCTTCATGAATTCATTTGTGTACAAGATTCCTCTTCATAGGAAGCATGTTAGACTTAAATTTGTTTTGAATTTGCCTCTTGAAGCTCTCTTTTGCTTCGAATACTATTTCTGCGAGTGCATCATTAAAACTGCTGAGCCCATCTTAATGGCTATAAAGAAAGAACTTCTTGGGAGATAACCCATGTGTTATTTTGCTACAGTATTTTGTTTTATATTTGTGTCTTGGAAGTTTTTTACTACTGTAGCAACCTCTCCTTATCTTAGTTTTGTGTTTTGTTGTGCCAAGTAAAGTCGTTGATAGAAAGGTTGATACTAGATTTGGATTACTGCGCAGAAACAGATTTCTTTGCTGTCACGAATCTGGGTCTAATTCTCTGTAGGTAACTCACAAAATTAAGCCAATTTACGTGAGTGATCCTCAGATATGTACGCAACTTTCATTCAATTTGAGCATTTTCATTTGAGCAAGTCTGGTTCCCTTTTAAAATTCGTCTTTACGGACTGTTCTGTTTTGACAGATTCTGCCTTTTATTTCGCATTGCTTCTTTTGCTATGTGGGATGGATTTCTTTGTTCCATTAACTTCCATTAGCTTTGGGCAATGTCCAGAAGTGTTAAGAATGATTGTGTCACCTCTGAACATGTGAGTTTTTGATTATGCACTAACCCTCTAATGAGTTTGTTGCGAGTTAGGTGTGAAGGAAGTTTTCAAGGGTCAAGAGAGGAGGATGATATACTATGATCAAGAAGAGTGAAAAGTCTAAGCTTGGGGATGCCCCGGTGGTTCATCCCTGCATATTTCAAGAAGAATCAAGCATCTAAGCTTGGGTATGCCCAAGGCATCCCCTTCTTCATCGACAAAATTATCAGGTTCCTTCTCTTGAAACTATATTTTTATTCGGTCACATCTTATGTACTTTATTTGGAGCGTCTGTATGTTTCTTGTTTTTGTTTTTGTTTGAATAAATGCTTGTGTGGGAGAGAGACACGCTCCGCTGGTTCGTATGAACATATGTGTTCTTAGCTTTTAATTTTCATGGCGAAGGATGAAACCGCTCGTTAATTGTTATATGGTTGGAAACGGAAAATGCTACATGTAGTAAGCTGGTATGATGTTTTGAATAACTTGATACTTGGCAATTGTTGTGCTCATGTTTAAGCTCTTGCATCATATACTTTGCACCTATTAGTGAAGAAATACATAGAGCTTGTTAAAATTTGGTTTGCATGAGTGGTTTCTCTAGAGTCTAGATATTTTCTAGTGAGGTGTTTGAACAACGAGGAAGACAATGTATAGTCTTATAATGCTTGTAATATGTCTTTTATGTAAGTTTTGATGTACTAGTTTATGCTTGTGTTTGCTTCAAACAACCTTGCTAGCCTAAGCCTTGTATCGAGAGGGAGTACTTCTCATGCATCCAAAATCCTTGAGCCAACCACTATGCCATTTGTGTCCACCATACCTACCTACTACATGGTATTTATCCGCCATTCCAAAGTAAATTGCTTGAGTGCTACCTTTAAAATTCCATCATTCACCTTTGCAATATATAGCTCATGGGACAAATAGCTTAAAAACTATTGTGGTATTGAATATGTACTTATGCACTTTATCTCTTATTAAGTTGCTTGTTGTGCGATAACCATGTTTCTGGGGACGCCATCAACTATGCTTTGTTGAATATCATGTGAGTTGCTATGCATGTCCGTCTTGTCTGAAGTAAGAGAGATCTACCACCTTAATGGTTGGAGCATGCATATTGTTAGAGAAGAACATTGGGCCGCTAACTAAAGCCATGAATCATGGTGGAAGTTTCGAGTTTTGGACATATATCCTCAATCTCATATGAGAACACTAATTGTTGCCACATGCTTATGCATTAAAGAGGAGTCCATTATCTGTTGTCCATGTTGTCCCGGTATGGATGTCTAAGTTGAGAATAATCAAAAGCGAGAAATCCAAAATGCGAGCTTTCTCCTTAGACCTTTGTACAGGCGGCATGGAGGTACCCCTTTGTGACACTTGGTTAAAACATGTGTATTGCGATGATCCGGTAGTCCAAGCTAATTAGAACAAGGTGCGGGCACTATTAGTATACTATGCATGAGGCTTGCAACTTGTAAGATATAATTTACATGATACATGTGCTTTATTACTAACGTTGACAAAATTGTTTCATGTTTTCAAAATAAAAGCTCTAGCACAAATATAGCAATCGATGCTTTCCTCTTTGAAGGACCATTCTTTTTACTTTTATGTTGAGTCAGTTCACCTATCTCTCTCCACCTCAAGAAGCAAATACTTGTGATTAACTGTGCATTGATTCTTACATACTTGCATATTATACTTGTTATATTGCTTTGCATTGACAATTATCCATGAGATATACATGTTACAAGTTGAAAGCAACCGCTGAAACTTAATCTTCCATTGTGTTGCTTCAATGTCTTTACTTTGAATTTATTGCTTTATGAGTTAACTCTAATGCAAGTCTTATTGATGCTTGTCTTGAAAGTATTATTCATGAAAAGACTTTGCTATATGATTCAATTGTTTACTCTTTGCATTAACATTGCTTCGAATCGCTGCATTCATCTCATATGCTTTACAATAGTATGATTAAAATTATGTTGGTAGCATGTCACTTCAGAAATTATCTTTTATCGTTTACCTACTCGAGGACGAGTAGGAACTAAGCTTGGGGATGCTGATACGTCTCCAACGTATCTATAATTTACGATGTTCCATGCTTGTTTTATGACAATACCAACATGTTTTGCTTGCACTTTATAATGTTTTTATGCGTTTTCCGGAACTAACCTATTAACAAGATGCCACAGTGCGGTTCTCGTTTTCTGCTGTTTTTGGTTCCAAAAAGGCTGTTCGGGCAATATTCTCGGAATTCGACGAAACGAAGACCAAACCTCCTATTTTTCCCGGAAGCATCCAGAACACCGAAGAAGAGTCGGAGAGGGGCCAGAGGGCCACCACACCATAAGGCGGCGCGGCTCGGCTCGGGCCCGCACCGGCCTATGGTGGGGAGCCCCCAGGTGCCCCCCTGCGCCGCATCTTCGCCTATAAAATCCCTTTCGACCTAAAAACACCGTACCTCTTGACGAAACTCCAGAAAGACTCCAGGGGCGCCGCCACCATCGCGAAACTCCAATTCGGGGGACAGAAGTCTTTGTTCCGGCACCCTGCCGGGGCGGGGAATTGCCCCCGGAGCCATCTCCACCGCCGTCTTCACCGCCATCGCTACCTCCATGATGAGGAGGGAGTAATCCACCCCCGAGGCTGAGGGCTCCGCTGTAGCTATGTGGTTCATCTCTCTCTCATGTACCTCAATACAATAATCTCATGAGCTGCCTTACATGATTGAGATTCATATGAGTTTTGTATCACTACTATTCTATGTGCTACTCTAGTGATGTTATTAAAGTAGTTTTATTCCTCCTGCACGGTGTAAAGGTGATTAGTGTGTGCACCGTGTGGTTCTTGGCGTAGGCTATGATTATGATCTCTTGTAGATTGTGGGGTTAATTATCATTATGATAGTATTGATGTGATCTATTCCTCCTTCATAGTGTAATGTGGACGAGTGTGTGCACTATGTTAGTTCTTGGTGTAATTGTGTTGATCTATCTTGCACTCTAAGGTTATTTAAATATGAACATTGAATTGTGGAGCTTGTTAACTCCGGCATTGAGGGTTCGTGTAATCCTACGCAATGTGTTCATCATCCAACAAGAGTGTAGAGTATGCATTTATCTATTCACGTTATGTGATCAATGTTGAGAGTGTCCACTAGTGAAAGCGGGATCCCTGGGCCTTGCTTCCAAGCATCGAATCTCCGTTTGTTTACTGTTTTGTTGCATGTTTACTCGCTGCCATATTTTATTCAGATTGCTATTACCAATCATATTCATTCATACCACTTGTATTTCACTATCTCTTCGCCGAACTAGTGCACCTATACATCTGACAAGTGTATTAGGTGTGTTGGGGACACAAGAGACTTCTTGCTTTGTGGTTGCAGGGTTGCTTGAGAGGGGTATCTTTGACCTCTTCCTCCCTGAGATCGATAAACCTTGGGTGATCCACTTAAGGGAAACTAGCTGCTGTTCTACAAACCTCTTCTCTTGGAGGCCCAACACTGTCTACAAGAATAGAAGCTCCCGTAGACATCATGAACCTACTATCGAGCATAAATACTCCCTCTTGGAGTCACAAGCATTTACTTGGCCAGAGTATCTACTACCAACGGAGAGCATGCAAGATCACAAATAACATATGACAAGTATATATCGATCTCAGCATAGTATTCAATATTCATCGGATACCAGCAAACACAACATGTAGCATTACATAAAGATGATCTTGATCATGATAGGCAGGTCACAAGATCTAAACATGGTGCATAAATTGGAGAAGACAACCATCTAGCTACTGCTATGGACCCGTAGTCCAGGGATGAACTACTCACGCATCACTTCGGAGGTGGGCATAGCGATAAAGAGGCCTCCGGTGATGATCTCCCTGTCCGGCAGGGTGCTGGGAAGAGCTTGGAACCCTCCTGAGCTAGGGTCGGCGATGGCGGGCACGACGGAACTTTCTGTGGATGGAGGCTCGGGTATTTAGTTTTTTTCCGAGATCGTGAATAACTAGGCGGAAGGGCGATGTCGGTGGGTTCCTGGGGGGCCCACACCACCCCTTGGCGCGGCCAGGGCCAGGGCCGTGCCAAGGCATGGGCTGGCCGCCTTGTGGCGCCTCTTCGTCTCTCCTCCGGACTTCGTCTCCGTTACGGTAAAATAAGATCTTCGGCTTTTGTTTCGTCCGATTCCGAGAATATTTCCTGTACAACTTTTCTGAAATACAAAACAACAGAAAATAGGGAACTGGCACTGTGGGGTCTTGTCAATAGGTTAGTGCCGAAAAATGTATAAAAGTGCAACAAAGTGTAAGGAGAATATATATAAATTGATGTAAAACAAGAATGGAGCATCAAAAATTATAGATACGTTTGCAATGTATCACAGGGTAAACTTGGGAACATGCTCAACATGGACAAAGGCAAAATCTCCATTATTTGAGAGAGCTATGGGGGAAATAACGTTCAAAAGCATATTAACATTACTGCAAATCAAGCATTGGAAAGAGCAATTATTCAATATTTTGGTTGCATTAATGCGAGAACATTGCAAGCATTTTGCGCAAAACATGTTCATAGTTTTATCATTGTTGTCGGAAAACCAAAGGAGAGAGAAATTGTTCATCATGGTTTTCACAACACAAGCATCATCATTATAATTGCACGCAATACATGGGAAAGAGCAATTGTTCAACATATTGCAAGCAACATGGTAGAAAGTGGAACTCTCATAGAATGGCATCGTCATTTTATCTTTAGCAACTAATTCCACATGATCAACAATGTTATCAAGCAAAGCATCACATGGGGACATGAAAGAAGCATATGGCAAAGAAATTGCATCATTATCATCATGCATGCACTCATAATTCATCATGTCTACTTGTGGGATCATGTCATCATCAACACCCATATATACCTTTGTAGTCTCGCTCATATGAGGTAGTTGTTGTGGTAGTGCTTGGCTCCATGTAGCCGACATACTTATCTTCATGTAAGCATGGTGTGGTATCATCATATTTATGAACCATGTACATCTTCTGCATCATTGGCATCTCATCATCCATGTAACCTATTGAAACATAAGAGAACATACTAGAGGTAGAGGGTAAGTTGTTAGAAATTGAAATGGCCTCACTTGACCTATCACCTACCTCTCTCAACTCACTTTGTGTATCGCTCATGTCCTCAAAGTGGTACAACTTAATCTCACATCTTGTGGAGTCACTCATCTCACATATGGTAGGATCCCTCATCTCCGTGGGATGGACGTCATCATTATCCGAGCAACCTAGAAAATAGAAATACAACACAAGAGGAGTAGAGGTTAAGTTCTTAGAAATCAAAGTATCCTCATACAACTCATGTGGTGTATCACTCTTCCTCTCAAGGTGTATGAAGTACGCTCTACAAGCATTCTTGTCTAGAGGGGTCATCTTAGCTACTCGGGCATCTAACTCGGCAAAGTATAGCTCCATATCATGCCTAGACATTGCACTCACAAGGAAATGTATATTTATATGGTGGAAGAAAAACTACACAAGTATCTCACCTTTCGAGATAACATCGGAAAAATGGTTCACACCAAGAGCAAATCAAAAGTGTAATGGGTTACTCACACAAAAGCACACACAAAAAGGCTAGCTTCTATATGTGGTAGGATCGATGTGGATAGCAAACAAAAAAGACCAAAGAAAGAGTCTACTGTCAAATGTGGGTAAAATCCAAAGCCAAATGTCAATAATGGTGATCTATGTCAAGGAAACACGGAAGCACACATAAGAAGGCACAATGAGGTTAGCATGACCAAGGAAGTGAGCAAGTAACCAAAATTGTCCTAACGAATACTATTAGCTCGGTGTCATGCAACCACAAGATAAACCGTAGCTCAGTTGCATAAGAAAGAAGCAACAAGATTTGCACAAGATGTCACTCTTTTCTTTTCTCTCTTTGCGCTTAGAAGCTTTGGACTTCTTTGTATTGGTGGAACACACACTTTTTTGTATTTCTTTTTCTTTCCACTTTTATTATATGATTATAAGCTTTATTTCTCTATATGTCACACTTTTTCTTTTGTATATCTTTATCACTGAGCTTGCTTCGGAACTTTACTCAACTCAACGTACACACCCTCTCACAGTCAGGGCACTTGTGCAATGCTTCGTAACAGTCTAAAGCCACTCTCAATAGAATAGATACCCAAACAAAGGAAATTGCATTACAAGTGTAGAGAAAGTTATACCTAGATGAAAACGTTAGGCGGTGTCGAAACACACAACTTCCAATGTCGATAATGGTGTCAATGAAACACTCGAAAATCTGTGTGCCGATGTCGTTGTCGTGATGTTCGTGTAGGCACGGAAAAGTATGTAAGGATTTTTCAATGCCCAGTAATTTGAGTCAAAATGGGATCTTAAAAATTGTCAAAATTGAGGTCAAAATTGTGGGTCAAACTTGTACAAGAGCGGTAGTGCCGCTGGTTTGTGCCGGCAGTGCCCCTTGGGCCAGGTGGTAGTGTCATTGTTGGTGGCCCGGTTGTGCTGCTTGGGAGACGCGGCAGTGCCGCTGCACTTTCCCGGTAGTGTCGTACTGGGGCGGATCGAACGGTAGTGCCACTAGGCCTGCGTGCGGGTAAGAATTGGGGGCCAGGCAGGCGGCTAGCATAGCACCGCGTGAGTGCAACGGCGATTGGTTTCTTGGCGCACGCGCAGATTGAATCGGAGTGGAGGGCGCTATGTTTGGTGCGATATGAGCTGTCAGTGGATGGCCTGAGGCCGAGCAGAGCTTGGTAGGGATGTGGCTTGCACACACGCGGAGCTCTGTCGGGTCCGTGTTCTGTTGTTCCTAGTTTAGATGTAGCTTCCATCGGTGATCCTAGTGGTGTGGATCCGTAGAAATTTAGGGGAAGGATTTTTGTTGTGGTCTGGATTGTAGATATGCGGTGTCTATGTATGTGGATTGTTGGGTTTAATTCCTCGTTCGAATGTGTGCATGATTGACCCATCTATCCTATTATCTTCGATGGGTTTTGTTTGTGCTAGGTTCGGGAGCGATTGACCCGTTTGCACGGGAGCAATGCTGATTATAAGGGATTGAATGTCGACTTTTGCCACGGGGAGCCATTCTTCTTGTTTTTTTTTTCTGTGTGGTGAGGGGTATGATGATGAAACTACAATCTAGGGATGGAAGAGGTAAGCGAAGCACTGGAAAGGAGGGAATTCAGATTGTGAGGGCAGCTTGGGTGAAGAAACACGTGGGAGAGTGTGAGTGGCTTTGGAGAGCACGAGAGCGATAGAGTGGTCTAGACTAGGGAGGGGGAACCTTTAGGGTGAAGGTGGCGGGCGGTGAGTTGGTTGTCTGTACACAACAACCGGCATGACCGTTGTTCTCCTAACAACATGCGTGAAGGGCTAGGTAGGCCGCCTCCATTTGCGTTTTTCATCGGTAGGTGATGATTATCATGTCCATCTTCGACTAGAGCCCGAGCGCCACCCTGCAAAACGAATGCTCAGATTGTTCCATCCCTAATGAGAGTATCCAAATTTAATATCGATGGAACAATTCCAAAGATGGTCACAACAGTTTTCATCGGTGTCGTCTGAGTGAAACTAGTGAGTGACCACATGGTAGTTAAAAATGGGGCACTTAACTATACCAAAATATATACATTTTTATATATTTAAACTTATGTTTCTAACATTTCATATCTCAATACTATTCTTTCGCAATCATTTGTAGAGTTAATAAGAATAGCTCCGCAATAATGATGAGTGATCATATATATAAAATAATTTTTAAAGCAACTTTTAAATGCAAAAAAATTAGTCCATATGTAGTTATTAGATATGCCCATGTCAGGTTTTCATCTATTTTAGAGTGTTTGTGGTTTTAAGAAAAAATATTATACTAAACCTTATCCGTTATTAACTGAAAAACCCCAGCTAACGTAAGAACATAAAAAATGAAAAGACAAATATCCAAAAAAAATTGAAGTAAAAATGGACAAAATGCAAAAGTAAGCGAAAATAAAGAAACCGTAAAATAATAAAATGATGAAAAGAGAAATTCACCAACCCTGAACTGGCAAACTCGGTTACACACTTATAGTATACTAGAAAAATTGGCCTTACCCTGGTCAGCTCAACTACCATTTCGCAAAGGACAACACAAGAAGAGAACACGGCCGCCCTAATAGATAAATAAGAAGGAGAAAAAATAAGGGCTTTGCTAATTGCTACACAGTGCCCAGGCACCGGTTAGAGGCGCAGGGCGGCTAGACCATTCCTTGGCACGACCTGGCCTGGGCCCACGCCAAGGGATGGTGTGGGCCACCCTGGCCTCCACCGACCTCGTCCTTCTGCCTATTTGTTCACTATCTCGGGAAAAATCTAAACACCCGAGTCTCTATCCACAAAAAGTTCCGTCGCTTCCGTCATCGTAGACCCTAGCTCGGGAGGGTTCTGAACCTCTTCCCGGTATCCTGCCGGATAGGGAGAACATCGCCGAAGGCCTCTACATCGCCATGCCCGCCTCCGAAGTGATGCGTGAGTAGTTCATCCATGGACTATGGGTCCATAGCAGTAGCTAGATGGTTATCTTCTCCAATTTGTGCCTCATGTTTAGATCTTGTGAGCTGCCCTACATGATCAAGATCATCCTTATGTAATGCTACATGTTGTGTTTGCTGGGATCCGATGAATATGGAATACTATGTTGGGAACGATTATATATACTTGTCAAATGTTATTTGTGATCTTGCATGCTCTCCGTTGCTAGTAGTTGCTCTGGCCAAGTAAATGCTTGTGACTCCAAGAGGGGGTATTTATGCTAGATAGTAGGTTCATGCCTCTAGTTTTCTGGAAGAGTGTCAATAACTTCTAAGATTGTAGATGTGATGTTTCTACTAGGGAGAAAACAAAAATGTTTTATCCAAGGGTAATTCTATTATTTACTTTACACACATTGCTTAATGCGATAATCTGTTGCTTGCAACTTAATACTGGAAGGGGTTCGGACGATAAACGGAAGGTGGATTATTAGTCATAGACGCAGGTGGATTACGGTCTATGTATTATGCTGTAATGCCCAAATGAATCTCATAGTACTCATCTTTTCATGTATGATATTTATTCTGTAAATTGCCGCGCTGTAATTTGTTCACCGAGCATATTATTTATCTTTATGGAGAGACACATCTAGTGATGAACCCCGGTCCTTTCCTTTACACTGATAAATTCATCTACTGCAATCTTGTTATATTTACTTTCTGCAAGCAATGTTCTCTTTAATTATTGCAAACATCTCTTTCCATTCGATACGTTTAATCCTTTGTGTTCAGCCAAACCAGTGAGATTGACAACCTCACTGTAAGTTGGGGTAAAATATTTTGGTAGTGTTGTGTGCAGGTTCCACGTTGTTCCTAACGCCGGTAGTGCGCCCTGCCAATATTCAGCTGGCAACACCTTCAGAAGTCACGCATTTCTCCTACTGGTCAATTGAACCTTGGTTTCTTACTGAGCGAAACTTGCTGATGTGCTCATCACACATTCCTCTTGGGGTTCCCCAACGATATTGCCAACTTCCATGACATCACCATCATGGTGTTCCTCCATTCTCTGTGAAAAAACTTCAACACAAAACTTTCTCCCATATCTTTTCTATGGGGCGACATTAGTGGTACAAAGATATATTGCATATTGTCATGGAATCCTTAAATAAAATTTATTTGAGTTGTACATTAGGTATATTATGTTTTCAGTATTCCCAAAATCTCAAAATATCCAAAATTATTCAATTTGGAACTTAAAGGAATGCATAAGGCAATAGGAGACATAATCTATCTAGAAAAACAATAGTTGCAAAACGTAATTTTTTCGACCATTTAACATGTTAGGAATTTTAGCCAATTTTTATGCATATAGAGGAAGAAAATTTAAAACAAAGTACCAATATGAGAGCAATCTGAGCTACACAAAAATTTAGAGAATTTATTTTGTGAATAGTGTTCTACAAAAAACCACATCTCCATACGTTTCATTAACTTTTGGATATCCAAATGTCTAAAACTTTGTAATTTATTATTCAAACATGTAGATATAATCTAAACACCCTCACTAGTAGGAAAAGACTAATAGATGGGATGCTATTTTGTGGTGCACTGGCATCGCGTGCGCCACAGAAATTGCTTATTTTTGTGGCGCACCAGGAGCGCATGCGCCACAGAAATTAGGTGGGGCCCACACCCTACCAGCCCCAATAATTAGTTTCGCTATTTCTGTGGTGCACAAGGACCAGTGTGGTGCGCCACAGAAATAAGACATTCTGTGGCACACTGGTGCTGGTGCACCACAGAAATAAGACATTCTCTGGCGCACTGGCACTGGTGCGCCATAGAAATAAGACATTCTGTGGCACACCGTGCCTGATGCGCCACAGAAATAGAACCCCTTATATCATCCCACCCCTCCCTCGCTCGTAAGCCAAATCGAACCTTTCTCCCCCATGACAAACCGCCGCCGCCGCCTTCCTCCGCGACCGTCGGCAATGGCGCTCCATGCATCCCCGGCAGCAGAACCCGCTTCGGCGTGGAGGAGGAGGAGCCGCCGCATCTAGGAGGAGGAGGAGTCACCGCATTGAGGAGGAGGAGGAGCCGCCACATCGAGGAGGAAGAGGAGCCGCGCATCCCTGGACACGGAGGAAGAGGAGCCACACGTCCCTGGACATGGAGCCCCTGCTTCTTCCTCGACCCCTGCCGTCGTCCTCTGCTTCTTCCTCGACCCCTGCCGTTGGTGAGCATGCACAACTCATCTCCCCTCCTTGAAATGACATGGAAAACATACACTTGAAATGAATGAACATACCCCTACCGTCGGTGAGCATAGCATTTGATAGGTAGAATGGATCCTTGCAGGTGTGCTTGCTTGCTGGTGGCCTCGAGCTTGAAGAAAAAAATGGGATAGAAGGTGTAGCTGTTAGTGCCCCAGATGAAACACCAAATGATCACTTGCTCAAATCTAATGATCAGATAATAGAATCACACACTTGGAATTAAAAGATGGTCAAGGCAATTTTAGTGGGGATAATGCTTTGTCACTTGCTATTTTCCTATGCCATTTGTGTCTATCATGACACATGGGCTAAAAACTTGGTTCTTGGATGGATGATAAGTGCAATCAAAAAACGACACGATATGATTGACTAGTGGAGACGAGCATATTGGAAAAAATAATTTAATCCACTTTTAATATATAAAAAGGTTATTTTATAAGAAATAGAAAAATTTGACCCAATTCATTTTGTCTCAAATTAGGACCATGGATGCCAATGCTAGTGCTCTTGGATTCAGTCCAAAATCCATAATGGATTGCACGATTCTTCAAACTACTTTGTTGGATTGCATGAGCACTTGTCAAAACTTGACAAATGTGCCACTTTTGGTGCGATGGCAATGGGGTTTTTTTCTCTCAGCAAAAGGCATTTTTATTAGGGATTTCTATTTTCGTGCCTTCGGTTCCTTAGTTGTACTTAGTTTTCCCCAGCTTCTTAGTTTTTCCTCAGTTTTCCCCAGGCCCTTGTCTGAAACCCACAGAAGGAGGTCGGACGGTAGGATTCCCGTTTAGTTGACTGTTCCGTGCTGACATGTGGGCCGTGTCGTGTGGGGCCGCGTCGCGTGGGGCTGGTAGAAAGGGACCGCGTGGGACAGGACGAGACCTTGTTTGGTTGTACGTGAGCAGGAGCTGGATTCTGTCTCTCTCGGCCCAAATTGGTAACCCTTTTTAAGAGCACCTTTTTCCCTTCTCTCTCTGTAACAGTTCTCTCTCTTTTCACCAAATTAGTATCAAATCTAGAGAAGCTTCTATTTCTATCTTTTTCTTCAATGATTGTTGCCTTTTGACCCTCGTTTTTTGACGAATATGGTAACAAATCTAGTAGCAACATCAGCATAATAAATCACGAAAACTAAGTATAATACATAAACTGCATACAGCAGCCAAAAGCAGCCAATAACGATGTTAATGTTCACAACAAACTAAGCTAAAAATAATACAAGACGCAATGAAGACTAGGCCCAGGATGAATGAATCTGTTCTTCATTCAGCATATATCTCTTCGTCGCTCCATTCATGTATGTGAAAGAAATATTGATTGAACTCCTTTCGTCTGCAAGTGTGCAGCCAATACATCCTCCAAACGGTATGGCCTTTGTTCATTTCTCAGACCGTAGTTTCCTAATCTATCCACACGTAGTGGCCAATCAACCCAGGCCTTTATATCATCAAAGTACTCTATGATATAACTCAAATCTATGTAGTAGATGCAGCCAGGTCGAAGTGTCGGGTGCACTCTCGTGTCGATGGAGATACACCGGATATGATGGACGAAGAAGGCACGACTGCCAATGTTACTGACGGCATGGAGAGAGCGGCTCGCAATGTCCACACGGTACACCAATGGTGCTTGACCTTCCTCCAAATGCATGTTGTCCAACAACACAAGCAGCAGATCACCATCCGACTTCACAAGGTAGAACTTGTCATTTCCAAGTTCTGGAAATGAAAATAGTGTCTCCATGTTGACAGTGCTCGCGCGCTGCTCCAACTGGACACTCGTTGGTGCACACTAATTTTCCGAACTCAAAATTATCCACAACTATTGCATACAATTCACCATTGAACGGGGTAATGCAACGCAGAGAATGGTGCTCGATCGAAAATCTTCCTTCTCCCCAATCTTTTTATATCCTTAGTTGGAGTGCTCTCATCGACCCAAGCAATTTCCCCCGGGTAATTTGTGGAAACGAAGATCATAGTCGGGGATTTCATTACAATGACTGAGTCCAGAAAAACAGATGGCATATGTGCCTCAAACATAGTGTTCAATGTCTTTGTGAGTGGGTTGAGAAGACGTATCTTGTGCGACTGGTTCTTTTGGGCAAGCACGATTACACCGCGGTAAAAGCCGACGAAGTAGTATCTAAAAGATATTGATGAAGATAACATTCAGCACTAAGATGTTTACGACTGAAATAAAAATAGATTAACTCTATAGATCTGGAGGAATTTGAACCTTGCATGAACTTCCGTTAGATCGATGGTGATGTAGCGGGATGTGCGGAGGTGGAGGAAGGTGAACTCAGCGGCGCGTGGAAGGGCGTGTTCTACCATGATCCATTCGTGCAGGTGCACGTCGGGCTCAGGTAAACCTGAGCGCCAATTTGCACAAACTTGCCTTAAAACAGAGTAGGTGTCGACGTACTCCTCTTTCGCGAGTAAGCATTCGCCGATCTTCTGAAGTGGTCCGTCAGCCGTGAGAGAGGCCCAGTTCACGGAGGCACTGCGCTTGGATGCGCCGCCCTCGGAGGCGACGGGCTCGGGGGCGGCGGCCGCCGGCGCATTCTTCTTCTCCATCACCGGCAGGGGAGCGCGCGTAGGGCGGTTGGGGTTTTTTCCTTCGATTTGGAGAAGATGATGGGACGTGAGAGGCGTGGTTGCGTGCGTCAGGGAGAGAGGGGCTCTGTACAGGCAAGGTGACGGTTGGTCTCGGCAGTTCCAAAAAAATAGACGTTTGGTCTCAACACGCGCACCGCCTAACCGCTGCGCACCGTGACACGCGTCCGTGGTTACGTGTACTCAGTTTTACCCTCGAGTCTTACACTGAAAAATATATGTACTCAGTTTTCCCCTCGAGTACTAATATTGGCTAGTGCAATATACTCAGTTTTACCCTCAAGTGGCTGGTCAACAGAGAGTCAACAAATGGGATTAAGCTATCTAATTGAGTCATTTCATGCGCAAAAATTTCCAAAAAAGATAAAACCATAGTGGCACTTACTCATGGAGTCTTCTTACCCAACCTGCCACGTTGGGAACCATAACAATCATAGATAAATCAAATTTTACCACAAATTACCACTTCTCAAATCACCTAGTAGCTATGAAGGTGCATGGCTTTCCACAATAAGCCCTTCCCAAAACAGCTTTCCCCAAAACATACTTTGTCTGAATGAGGCCACAATTTTCACACTCATGTATATTTGTATTGTAAATAGTTTGAGGCAGGCCAAGATGGGTTTCATAGTACAAAACACGCATTTTCCATTTTTTGAATCTCATATTTGAATCCCTTAATCTGTTTACTACTCACGTGCCCTTGGTTCCTTGATACTACTTAGTTTTTCCCTCTCCCTTGACAAATTCTCAAAGACGCCCAACCTTCCCCTGATTGGTCTAGCCCTTTGTCACGCGGATCGTGCCCGCCGACCGTTGATCGTATGAGCTAAAGGGCAGGATAACCCCTCTCTTTCTCTGATCGGGGCCCACCATCTCTTTCTATGTCGGCATTTAGGCATTATAAACTCTTTTAGGCATTACATTTCACGCAAAAAATGATAAACCATCACCAATTTCTTGTAGCCATTACTTTTCACGCCAAAATTGATAAACTTTTCACGCAAAAAAACTTTGATAATTAATTTGGTCAAACCAATATAATTTAGGGTAAAATTATACCATTGGATTCATATGCAAAAGAAGTTTCCAACGATATAATGTTTGTGATATATATTTCATATTTTGTTGACCAAATTAATGGTCAAAGGTCTTCTCAAATCACGAAGTGTGCTTATAAACCGGTATGGAGGGAGTAGCCATTACTTTTCACGCAAAAAATGATAAACCATCACCGATTTGTTGTAGGCATTACTTTTCACGCAAAAATGATAAACCATCACTGAAATGTTGTAGGCATTACTTTTCACGCAAAAAATGATAAACCATCACCGATTTGTTGTAGTCATTACTTTTCATGCTAAAAATGATAAACCATCACCAATTTCTTGTAGCCATTACTTTTCACGCAAAAAATGATAAACCATCACCAATTTCTTGTAGCCATTACTTTTCACGCTAAAAATGATAAACGAAACAATCTATCTATCTCTATATTTGAAGTTTGGGAGGGTTCACCATCTACTTATGTTAACTTTCAAGGTTTTGATCTGAAAATCAACTGGGTATTATAAAGGAAAATAAAAGTTCAAAAAATTGAAAAAACAAAAGAATCTACCTATCTTTGTATAGAAGATCATCTGTATGAAATTTGAGGTCATTTAGAGAAGGTAAAAAAACCTAACTTGTTACAAAACCTGGTTTCAGTGAGACCAAACGGCATGCGCTTAAGCAAAGTGATTTTTTCGAACATCTCCAAATGACCCCAAATTTGCCATACATTATGCCATACGTGTAACAACAAGGAATATCTAAAAATTGTCAAAACTTTTTCCGAACCGTATAGCTCTATCAAAAAAAAGCTCACCATGGTGCCAGTAAATTTTGTAGTTACAAACTTTCGTATTTTACCTAACCTTCAACAGGAAACTTGTTTCAAATTCATTTTGGCGTATAAGAAACAAATCCCACCTTGATTCGAGCACCACAGCCTCCAAACGATGCCGATGCCGATATCGGCATGGTCAGAACGGTTATGCTCGCCGCCACTGCTAGGTCACCGTCGGGATGCACCCTCAATCCCGTCCCCTCATTTGATCGCTGACACATAGAGATACCGCCGAGGCCAATGCCGAACGCACATGTTGATGCCAATGCCGAACATGCACGCCGTTGTGGGCACGGCCACGCCGCCCCGCTATGTTGGACGCCACAGACCACCGCGAGGTCTTTCCCTTCGCCACCACACTCCCCTAGCACCCATCTATACACGCTAGAAAGGAGAGACACTAGTTATCTCTACATTGCTCGTGTTCATGTCCGACACCATCAGTCAAAGTGTTGAGGTAGTCGTCGATGTCCTCGACCATTTCTTCTCTTCTGTGCATGGTTAAACGCGTCTAGTTCATATCTATCTAATGCGTCTGGTCTCGCCTCATGTAGTTCTTTGTGGAAATCGATCTCATCTCGGCACCCCGCAGGCCACCTCCGACGTGCCATCGCTGTAGAGCTCCGTTTAAAAATCTAATCCTACCCGTGTATTGCCCCATGTGTTAGCGTCATGGCCCCACTTGTCATTCGATATGCCGAAGCCCGACTCGTCCGCATTTTGGTCAGGGATAAGGCGATGCTTACGGTCAAACAAAGATGGATGGTCCGACGTGTCTTTGCAGGCTCTACATGGCCTCACTAGTCAGTAGATAACGGTCAAAGTTGTTGACCCGTCGGGCAAACGGTCGTTCCAGCACTTTTGAGGGTTTCAGACAAGGGTTTGGAAAAAACTGAGGAAAAACTAAGCGGCTGGGGAAAACTGAGCACAACTAAGGACCCGAGGGCACGGAAATAGAAATCCCTTTTTATTAAACTCAAAAGTTCAATCAAGTCAGTACGAGCAAATAGATATGCAAGTGTTTTAAGCACCAATTGTGCATCGGCTACTCATCAAAATCAAGTGAATATTCAATTGTCATTATGCATAGAAGAAGGTTATGCATATACAAAAATCATATCCGATCCATATACACTCGTAAACTATGGGTGGCGATTTTTTAAGCAATTGGCAACAATTTTCACTTAACATCTCATACTGACAAACTAAGTAAAAGGTAGTAGAATCCTTTTTGAAGAGAACATATTCATTTGAAGTAGATTTTCTATGTGGTATTTGGCACTTAGATGGTTGTAATCATGTACTTATTCAAAATCATAAATAAATTATTTTAGGTTGGAGAAAGTGTTTGAAACATGTAATATTTTAAATCATACTGTGATTTAATTCAAATAATAGTGAAAGTCAGGTGAAAACCAATTTAGTAATTGAGAGAACGTATTGATTTGCTTATGTTGCATAGTTTTCAGTTACAAGAAAAAAGCGGCATGGAAGCATTGGCGGACGCAGCGGGGGGGGGGGGGGGGGCCGTGGCCCACCCAGAATTCTGCCGGCCCAAGTAATACCTGATGGAATAAAGCCCGATTTGAGCATCCTGGGTCGAGCCTCGAGCCGTCGAGCGCACTGGTCGTCGAGGCAACCAGGGCGAGGAGAGGACCAGACCGCCGCCAAGCGAATTCGCGATTCCCCCAATCCCCAATCCCCACGCCCAGACCGCCGCCGCCCGCCGCTCAGGCCCCGGCGCCGCCGCTGCCCGCCGGCGCCGCCGCTGCGGCGCTGCCCATCCCGGCGCTCGCCCGCCCAACCCCGCCGCCGCACCGCCGCAGTCCGCAGAGACCGCCAGGCGCCGGCCGTCGGTCGCCGGCCGCCGCTCGGAACGTCGAGCGCCGCCCGCCCCTGATCTTCCCAAGTCCCAACTGCCGAGAGTGAGGCCGGTGAGCTGTGAACATTTTTTGATTTGCAGCTATTTTCCTATTTCTCTGTATGCATTGACTGCCTGTAACTCTGTATGATACAAATAGTTCAATACTGATTACGCATTGGCGGACGCAGCGGGGGGGCCGGGGGGCCGTGGCCCACCCAGAATTCTGCCGGCCCAAGTAATACCTGATGGAAAAAAGCCCGATTTGAGCATCCTGGGTCGAGCCTCGAGCCGTCGAGCGCACTGGTCGTCGAGGCAACCAGGGCGAGGAGAGGACCAGACCGCCGCCACGCGACCCGCGATTCCCCCAATCCCCAATCCCCACGCCCGCACCGCCGCCGCCCGCCGCTCAGGCCCCGGCGCCGCCGCTGCCCGCCGCCGCCGCCGCTGCGGTGCTGCCCATCCCGGCGCTCACCCGCCCAGCCCCGCCGCCGCACTGCCGCAGTCCGCAGAGACCGCCGGGCGCCGGCCGTCGGTCACCGGCCGCCGCTCGGAACGTCGAGCGCCGCCCGCCCCTGATCTTCCCAAGTCCCAACTGCCGAGAGTGAGGCCGGTGAGCTGTGAACATTTTTTGATTTGCAGCTATTTGTCTATTTCTCTGTATGCATTGACTGCCTGTAACTGTATGATACAAATAGTTCAATACTGATTACGTATGTCCCTGTGTGGCTGTGTATGTCTGTTCTATGTTACTTTGTAAGTTTGTATGTTAAGAAAAACACATAAAATTACTAAATTAGTAATGTTTAAATGTTTCAATTGTGTAGAAATGAAGAGGAATCGCCAAATTGCGCTACTTTTTCAGAAACAAGCATCAAAGAAGATTGCATCTCCAGTCCAATCCGATATTGTACACGATGAAGAAGTCGACTCCGATATTGAGAGTGACATTGACATTGAAGATACAACACCACACCCACCTTCAGCCCAACAACCAAATGCAAGGTCACATGATGCTCACTTTCTTCCACATGATCCGGGGGAAAGGATTCTTATATCAAGTTATGATGTTAATATTCAAGATGATGTTCGGAGAGGATATATCCTAAAAGGTCCGTGCCAACCATATGAGCATGATTTCACAACAACAACAAAGAAGGGCAAAAATCGACACTTTAGTTGTGTTTGGTTTCATCACTACAATTGGCTAGAATATAGTATCGAAAAGGATGCGGCATTTTGCTTTGTGTGTTTCTTGTTCAAAGAGAGAGCCAATGGAGGTCCCGGAGGAGATGCCTTTGTTAAAGATGGTTTTAGAAATTGGAAAAAACCCGAATCATTTAAGAAGCACGTGGGTGGTGTTACTAGCATTCACAACCAAGCTCAAGAGAAGTACAACTTATTTGTTGCACCCAACACCAAAATTGATAATGTTCTTATGAAGGTGTCTAAGAAGGATGTACTTCTTTACAAGACTAGGCTAACTTACTCTCTTAGATGCTTGAGATTTCTTTTGAAACAAGGATTGGCATTCCATGGACATGATGAGAGTGAAGAATCAACCAACCGGGGAAATTTTCTTGAACTTCTGAAGTGGCTTGCGGAAGGTAATGAGGAAGTCAATAAGGTTGTTTTGAAGAATGCTCCCGGAAATTGCATCTTGAATAGTCCAAGGATACAACATGATATTATTGAATGTTGTGCGATAGAAACTACTAGACTAATCATTGAAGATCTTGATGGTGACCACTATGCAATTCTAGCCGACGAGTCTAGTGGTATGTCTCACAAAGAACAACTTGCTCTTTGTTTGCGTTATGTGGATAAATTCGGAAGAATATGTGAGAGGTTCCTTGGAGTAGTTCATGTTTCCGATACTACTTCATTGTCTCTCAAGGTTGCAATTATATATTTGCTAAAAGATCATCATTTGTCTCCCACTCAAATTTGTGGACAAGGATATGATGGGGCTAGCAACATGAAGGGTGAGATTAAGGGGTTGAAAACATTGATCATGAAAGAGTCACCATCTTCTTATTACATACATTGCTTTGCACATCAACTTCAGTTGGTTCTTATTGCCGTGGCAAAGGATAATGAAGCATGTGTGTGGTTCTTTGATCATGTTTCTTATTTGTTCAATATCATTGGAGTTTCTTGCAAGAGTCATGACATGCTTCGAGATGTTAGAGCTCAACAAGTTTTACAAGCACTTGAGATGGGTGAAATTGAAAGTGGAAGTGTACTCAATCAAGAGATGGGTTTATCTAGACCCGGTGATACTCGATGGGGCTCTCATTACAAGACCATTCTACACATTGTTGATATGTACCCGGTGATACTTGAGGTGCTTGTAAGGATTGGAAAAGATCCTTCACAAAAGAGTGAGTGGACAAGAATAAGAGGAGTTGCCGCGGCCTTTGAATCATTTGACTTTGTTTTCAATCTCAACTTGATGCTTGTTGTTCTTGGCTACACAAATGACTTGTCTATATCTTTGCAAAAGAAGGATCAAGATATTCTCAATGCAATGGCGCTTGTTGGATTGGCAAAGGAGAAAATGAAGGATATGAGGTCATCACTTGGATGGGAAAGATTTCTTGCAAAGGTGACATTCTTTTGCAACACTCATGGCATTGAAGTTCCTTCCCGGAATCTAATTATGTGGCTCATGGAAGATCACAACGGTATTATGAAAAGCAAACAAATGATGATCGTTATAGAAGAGAAGTGTATCTTGGTGTTGTTGATCAAGTTATTCAAGAGCTTGATAATCGGTTTGATGAGGTTAACATGGAGTTGCTTATTTGTATGGCGGCTTTGAATCCCGTGAATTCATTTGCTTCTTATGATGCACAAAAGGTAATGAGACTTGCTCAATTCTACCCCAATGACATATCAAGCATGGATTTGTTAAGACTTGAACCCCAACTTGAGATCTTTATTGATGACATGAGAAAAGATGATAGATTCAAATGTGTCAATCATCTTGGTGAGCTCTCTATTAAGCTTGTTGAAACAAAAAAGCATGTTGTTTATGATTTAGTTTACATGCTTCTCAAATTGATATTTCTTCTACCGGTGGCGACGGCGAATGTTGAAAGAGTATTTTCCGCAATGAGTCTAGTGAAAAACAAGTTGAGAAATAGTATGGGTGATAACCTCTTAAACCATTGCTTAGTGACATTTATCGAGCGAGGGGTGTTCATTCATGTAAGTTATGATACCATTGTTGAAACTTTCATGGCAATGCGAAACCGTAGATTGAAGAAATGATGTAAGTTTCTATGCTATATTCTACATGTAAGACCCTTGTAATGTTTTGAACTATTTGTATTGTAATCGTGCACATTTGATATATGTGTTGAACTCCAATGCAATGAATTTGTCTTGTATATTGTTCATTACTTCATTATGTAAAGGTTTTTCACATTTTGGGGGGTGCGCAAAAAAAAAAAATTTGAGGTATGACCCCCCTCCAATTCTTTCCTGCGTCCGCCACTGTGATTACGTATGTCCCTGTGTGGCTGTGTATGTCTGTTCTATGTTACTTTGTAAGTTTGTATGTTAAGAAGAACACATAAAATTACTAAATTAGTAATGTTTAAATGTTTCAATTGTGTAGAAATGAAGAGGAATAGCCAAATTGCGCTACTTTTTCAGAAACAAGCATCAAAGAAGATTGCATCTCCGATCCAATCCGATATTGTACACGATGAAGAAGTCGACTCCGATATTGAGAGTGACATTGATATTGAAGATACAACACCACACCCACCTTCAGCCCAACAACCAAATGCAAGGTCACATGATGCTCACTTTCTTCCACATGATCCGGGGGAAAGGATTCCTATATCAAGTTATGATGTTAATATTCAAGATGATGTTCGGAGAGGATATATCCTAAAAGGTCCGTGCCAACCATATGAGCATGATTTCACAACAACAAAAAAGAAGGGCAAAAATCGACACTTTAGTTGTGTTTGGTTTCATCACTACAATTGGCTAGAATATAGTATCGAAAAGGATGCGGCATTTTGCTTTGTGTATTTCTTGTTCAAAGAGAGAGCCAATGGAGGTCCCGGAGGAGATGCCTTTGTTAAAGATGGTTTTAGAAATTGGAAAAAACCCGAATCATTTAAGAAGCATGTGGGTGGTGTTACTAGCATTCACAACCAAGCTCAAGAGAAGTACAACTTATTTGTTGCACCCAACACCAAAATTGATAATGTTCTTATGAAGGTGTCTAAGAAGTATGTACTTCTTTACAAGACTAGGCTAACTTACTCTCTTAGATGCTTGAGATTTCTTTTGAAACAAGGATTGGCATTCCGTGGACATGATGAGAGTGAAGAATCAACCAACCGGGGAAATTTTCTTGAACTTCTAAAGTGGCTTGCGGAAGGTAATGAGGAAGTCAACAAGGTTGTTTTGAAGAATGCTCCCGGAAATTGCATCTTGAATAGTCCAAGGATACAACATGATATTATTGAATGTTGTGCGATAGAAACTACTAGACTAATCATTGAAGATCTTGATGGTGACCACTATGCAATTCTAGCCGACGAGTCTAGTGATATGTCTCACAAAGAACAACTTACTCTTTTTTTGCGTTATGTGGATAAATTCGGAAGAATATGTGAGAGGTTCCTTGGAGTAGTTCATGTTTCCGATACTACTTCATTGTCTCTCAAGGTTGCAATTATATCTTTGCTAAAATATCATCATTTGTCTCCCACTCAAATTTGTGGACAAGGATATGATGGGGCTAGCAACATGAAGGGTGAGATTAAGGGGTTGAAAACATTGATCATGAAAGAGTCACCATCTTCTTATTACATACATTGCTTTGCACATCAACTTCAATTGGTTCTTATTGCCGTGGCAAAGGATAATGAAGCATGTGTGTGGTTCTTTGATCATGTTTCTTATTTGTTCAATATCATTGGAGTTTCTTGCAAGCGTCATGACATGCTTCGAGATGTTAGAGCTCAACAAGTTTTACAAGCACTTGAGATGGGTGAAATTGAAAGTGGAAGTGGACTCAATCAAGAGATGGGTTTATCTAGACCCGGTGATACTCGATGGGGCTCTCATTACAAGACCATTCTACACATTGTTGATATGTACCCTGGTGATACTTGAGGTGCTTGTAAGGATTGGAAAAGATCCTTCACAAAAGAGTGAGTGGACAAGAATAAGAGGAGTTGCCGCGGCCTTTGAATCATTTGACTTTGTTTTCAATCTCAACTTGATGCTTGTTGTTCTTGGCTACACAAATGACTTGTCTATATCTTTGCAAAAGAAGGATCAAGATATTATCAATGCAATGGCGCTTGTTGGATTGGCAAAGGAGAAAATGAAGGATATGAGGTCATCACTTGGATGGGAAAGATTTCTTGCAAAGGTGACATTCTTTTGCAACACTCATGGCATTGAAGTTCCTTCCCCGGAATCTAATTATGTGGCTCATGGAAGATCACAACGGTATTATGAAAAGCAAACAAATGATGATCGTTATAGAAGAGAAGTGTATCTTGGTGTTGTTGATCAAGTTATTCAAGAGCTTGATAATCGGTTTGATGAGGTTAACATGGAGTTGCTTATTTGTATGGCGGCTTTGAATCCCGTGAATTCATTTGCTTCTTATGATGCACAAAAGGTAATGAGACTTTCTCAATTCTACCCCAATGACATATCAAGCATGGATTTGTTAAGACTTGAACCCCAACTTGTGATCTTTATTGATGACATGAGAAAAGATGATAGATTCAAATGTGTCAATCATCTTGGTGAGCTCTCTATTAAGCTTGTTGAAACAAAAAAGCATGTTGTTTATTATTTAGTTTACATGCTTCTCAAATTGATATTGCTTCTACCGGTGGCAACGGCGAATGTTGAAAGAGTATTTTCCGCAATGAGTCTAGTGAAAAACAAGTTGAGAAATAGTATGGGTGATAACCTCTTAAACCATTGCTTAGTGAAATTTATTGAGCGAGGGGTGTTCATTCATGTAAGTGATGATACCATTGTTGAAACTTTCATGGCAATGCGAAACCGTAGATTGAAGAAATGATGTAAGTTTCTAATTATGCTATATTCTACATGTAAGACCCTTGTAATGTTTTGAACTATTTGTATTGTAATCGTGCACATTTGATATATGTGTTGAACTCCAATGCAATGAATTTGTTTTGTATAGTGTTCATTACTTCATTATGTAAAGTTTTTTCACATTTTGGGGGGGTGCGCAAAAAAAAAATTGAGGTATGCCCCCCTCCAATTCTTTCCTGCGTCCGCCACTGCATGGAAGTATGTATTGGACTAATAATAGAGCATATGTTTTAATTCTGAATAATAGAGCATATTGTTAGGATTATTTTCTTTAAAAATGAATTTGTGTGGAGTGTTTAGTTTGTTAGCTACGTATGATGGTAAACAAGGCTAAATTTGTACCACACTTTCTTATCCTCGCAGTAGCTCTTTCTATTCTTTTAGGCTTTGCTTGCTCTTATTCTCCTACATGCTTCTCTTTACTCTCTCTATCATGCGGTTTCTTGTCGTGAATTTTCGCCAACATTTTTTCTAGTTCGTGAATTTTTTAATATTCACCGACATTTTTAAAATTTGAGAGTATTTTAAAATCCATGAACATTTCTTTTAATTCATAAGCATTTTACATCTTTGTGAACATTTTTTAATTCAGTATCAATTTTTAGAATTCATGAACACTTTTTTTAGTCCATAGATGTTTTAAAATTTATGAACATTTTAATTCCATGATCTTATTGATTTCACGCATATTTCAAAAGAAATGGAAAACCCAAAAGTTATTCGTGCGCAAAAGAAGCGGTGGCAAAATGCGAGCGGAAAAAATAATGTGAAGCACACATGACACGTATCGTGTATCCGCAAGGAGAAGAGGCATGCTAGGCGGGGCGGGGAGCACCTATACTTCGACCTGGTCGGCGGCTCGGCGCGTCTGGAACACAGCACACCCTCTGCAGTTAGTTGGGTCGCGGCCCAATAGGAAAGGTTAGCTTTTTTTGTTTTTTGTTTTTTTGTTTTTTGAAATCTGTTTTTTATTCAAAAAGGACTTGATATTTTTTAGGAACTTATTTTTTTAAAAAGTGTTTTTAGATTAAACTTATTAAAAAATGAATATTTTAAAATGTAATACTTTTCGAATATGAACATTTCTAAAATTTGAACAATTTTTAAAATTTGAACATTTTTCAATTTAAACATTTTTAGATTTGAATATTTTAAATTCGAACAACTTTTAAATTTATTTTTTTAAAGTGAACATTTTTTCAATTTCAATATTTTTCGAGATAGACCAAATTTTTTGAAAAAAATCAAATATTTAAATCTAAGTAGTTTCAAAATTTGAACATTTTTCAAATCAATTTTCGAGATTGAACATTTTTTAAAATTTTGTTTTTCAAAATTTAAGTTTTCGAGATTGAATAATTTTAAAATTCTAACATTTTTGAGAGCGAATATTTATAATTAAAATATTTTTAAAATTAATAAAGTTTAAAAATGCATATTTTTATTTTTTTCAAAAGTCTAAAAATATATAAAATATAGAAAAACCGAAATAGGAAAAAACATGAATCGGACGGACCAGGCCGGCATATACCGTGCGCAGGGGTGTGCGGCTCACGGTAGCCACCGACATTTTCGGCATATAGGGTTTCACCGCGGGGGTGTGATTCAAGTTTACCGCTCACATGCAAACGGTTAAAGCTAAACAGCGAGCGAACAATTTGGGTCGGCTCAGTAAAGTGTGCGATGTGGGCGTCGTCCCCAATTTGATGGAAAGATCGTCAAATATGGAGAGGCTCCCAAGGAGAAGCCGGGAGAGAACACCGCTACCCTGGTAAAACTGAAAAAGGTAAAAAGAAAAAATATTTTCAGCTCGCTCCCGCTGCTCATCCCGAATTAAATTCCCAGACACATCGAGCGCAACAGCAGCCACAGTCCATCTCACCATCTCCCCCTCACGCCGGCCATTTTAGAATTCATTAACACTTTTAGATGTAGCTCTCGCATGTGATCCTGGTGGTGTAGACCCGTAGAAATTTAGGGTAAGCATTGGTGATGTGCTTGTCTATGTGGATATGGCGTGGCAATTGTCCCGTCTATCCTATTCGTTTGGGCTATGTTCTGGAGCGATTGATTCATTTTCATATAAGAAAAGTCAAATTTCCTAATCATTTTTTTTGAAAGATGGGGGAGCTAGAAGGATAAATACCATTTCTAGGGATGGAAGACGCAAGAGAGAAGGACTCACTAGGATGAAATTAGGGGAACCATATGAAGAAGGTGTCCTTGAATAAGTAAGGATGATGGGATAATGTGCCAAGTCAAGGCTGAGGTGGCAGGGATAATGTGTCACAGGGAGTCAAGGACATGGATAATGTGCCAAGATCATGTGTATTGCACACCGGGTGAAAAGCATGATTGTGTCATTTGAAAACATGAATTTCTTACTACATTTTAAAATGTTGAAAGAAAATAGAGTTAAGTGTGGAAATCCTCACCATTACAAACACATGTATGTTTGATGGCAAAGGGTCCGGGGTTTGATTGACTGATTTTGTGTGCAACACATACAAAAATCAACATTTTTTTTGTTGCTTTCCAGATTTGTTAACATTTTTGATGGTTTTGCAGCTTACAGATGCTCCATGATCGGGTATGGATTACCCTTCTACAGTACGACCTAGAAGGCATATGATAGTTGATGTCAACCTAGGAGACAGTTTTGACATCACTCTCTTGTTCACTACTGGCGGATGAATTACATGAAGAAGCAAAGGAAACACTACTTGCTCATTTCAAATAAGTGGTTGCAGAACAAATGAAAAATGTGCTATGCCCTCAATATGAGGGTAGTATTAATCAGGTGAGACATGATACGGTAGAAACATATCTTACTAATAATATGAAAATAGGCTAATGTCTAACTGGCATTACAAGAATTTACATAATATATGTGTGCATATGTTTGCAGCAACCAACAGGTACATGTGAAGGTCCGAACAAGAGTACGGCGACACCACATGTTTCTCCTACAGGTGAAACATTTCATAGTTGTCATGCAGAATAACTCACCTAATCTAGCACTTATCTGGTAATGTGATAGTCACGTTATCATGATAAAATTTGTTGATTATCTTTCCAAACAAGTGGAAGATTTCATGTCGCATAGTCATGCCAGTGAGCATTTTTGTGCCTGATATTTAGCTACTTTGAATAACATCAAGGAGGCGGGAAAGAAGAAAATTCTTGCGGATCTTAATTCTAATTTCCATTCTAATAGTGAACGATGTGTGGATGCATTTCCTCCGGTGAAACAAGGAGTGAAATATTGGATTTATTTTTTTCTTCACCCTTACGTAGCTACTTACATTGAATTATCCTTTTACAGAATCTTGACCATGTCATATGAAATGGAAAGCTCTGATCTATCCGGTATCACCTAACAATGTAAGTGCTTTCCTCGCATGTCCGTTGAAGAAAATTTCACGTGGAAACATGTCAAATCGGGAACTAAGCGGTACAAATCACCCTAATGGTAGCGCCCAATTGATCAGGTATCACCTACCAACATTGGTACTCATCCCACAAGTCCTCTAAAGAAAAAAAAGATGCGTGCGGCTGATCGTGCATCTGCTCAACACAGTAGCTCCCTATGAAGCTACTAATTTGAAGAGTCGGAAAGATCTAAAGCTTGTTTCCTAGTAATTGGCTAAATTAGTTACTAAGTGGGTCAAATCACCCAACTACAGATGAAATATTTAGTAGTTTCCATGCAGAATAAATTACCTAATATAGCACTTATGTGGCAATGTGATAGTCATGTTACCATGTATGTTTGATGGCAAAGGGTTTGGGGTTTGATTGACTGATTGTGTGTGCACACATACAAAAATCAAAAAAATTGTTGTTTCCAGATTTGTTAACACTTCTGATGGTTTTGCAGCTGACAGATGCTCCATGATCGGGTATGGATTACCCTTCTAAAGTATGACCTAGCAGGCATATGATAGTTGATTGGTACCTAGGAGACAGTTTTGACATCACTCTCTTGTTCACTACTGGAGGATGAATTATATGAAGAAGCAAAGGAAACACCAATTGCTCATTTCAAAGAAGTGGTTGCAGAATAAATGACAAATTTGCTATTCCCTCAATATGAGGGTAGTATTAGTCAGGTGAGACATGATACGGTAGAAACATCTTACTAATAATATGAAAATAGACTAATGGCTAATTGGCATTACAAAAATTTACATAATATATGTGTGCATATGTTTGCAGGACCCAACAGATACATGTGAAGGTCCGAAAAAGAGTATGGCGCCACCACATGTTTCTCCTACAGGTGAAACATTTCATAGTTGCCATGCAGAACTACTCACCTAATCTAGAACTTATCTGGTAATGTGATAGTCACGTTACCATGATAAAAGTTTTTGATTATCTTTCCAAACAAGTGGGATATTTCATGCCACATAGTCATGCTAGTGAGCGTTTTTGTGCCCGATATTTAGCTACTTTGAATAACATCAAGGATGCGGGAAAGAATGAAATTTTTGCGGATCTTAATTCCAATTTCCATTCTAATAGTCAATGATGTGTGGGATGCATTTCTTCCGGTGAAATAAGGAGTGAAATATTGGATTTTTTTTGTTCTTCACCCTTACCGTAGCTACTTACATTGAATTATCCTTTTACAGAATCTTGACCATGTCGTATGAAATGGAAAGCTCTGATCTATCCGGTATCACCTAGCAATGTAAGTGCTTTCCTCGCATGTCCGTTGAAGAAAATAAGACGTGGAAACATGTCAAATCAGGAACTAAGCGGGACAAATCACCCTAATGGTACTCATCTCACATGTCCTCTAAAGAAAATAAAAATATGCTTGCAGCTGATTGTGCATCTGCTCAACACAGTAGCTCCCTGTGATGCTACTAATTTCAAGAGTCGGAAAGATCTAAATCTTGTTTCCTCTAGTAATAGGCTAAATTAGTTACTAAGCGGGTGAAATCACCCAACTAAAGATGAAACATTTAGTAGTTGCCATGCAGAATAACTTACCTAATATAGCACTTATCTAGCAACGTGGTATTCATGTTACCATGATATAAGTTTTTGATGATCCTTCCAAACAAGTGGAAGATTTCCTGTCAGATAGTCATGCTAGTGAGCGTTTTTGTGCATGCTATTTAGCTCCTTTGAATAACATCCAAGAGGCGGGCAACAAGGAAATTCTTGCGGATCTCAATTCTAATTTCCATTCTAATAGTCAATGATGTGTGGGATGCATTTCCTCTAGTGAAATAAGGAGTGAGATACTAGTGTTTTTTTCTTCACCCTTACCGTAGCAACTTACATTGAATTATCCTTTTGCGGAATCTAGTCCTTTTCATATGAAATGGAAAGCTCTGATCTATCCAGTATCACATAGCAAAGTAAGTGTTTTTCCCACATGTCCGTTGATGAAAATAAGACGTCAAAACATATCAATCAAGAACTAAGCGGGACAAATCACCCAAATGATAAGCGCCCAATTTATCAGGCATCACCTACCAACATTGGTACTTATCCCACAACTCCTATGAAGAAAAAAGATGCATGTGGCTGATTCTGCACCTGATCAACACAATAGGTTCCTTATGCTACTAATTTGAATAGTCAGAAAGATCTAAAGCTTGTTTCTTCCAATAATAGGCTAAATAAGTCACTAAGAGGGTCAAATGAGCGTCCAATTCATCAGGTATCACCTACCAACATTTGTACTTCTCCCACAAGTCATCTGAAGAAGAAAAAGATGTATGCTGGTGATTGTGAACCTGCTCAACACAGTAGCTCCATGTGATGCTACAGATTTGAAGAGTCGGAAAGATCTAAAGATTGTTTCCTCCAGTGATGGGCTACACACTAAGAAGCATGAGTTACCGCAAAAAATCCCTATTTGATGCAGGTCTTATGGTAGCACGGATTTCCATTATTGGATCGCTATAGATTAACTTGTCACATAATCAACGTTGTTGTTTTTACGTAGAATCTGTTGTGTTTAAATCTCAACAATTAAATTTAGGATCGACAAACCATATATTTTAATCTTATGTGGATAAATGTGTGGTTGTATCTTTTTCATCAGTATACTGCTTTTAATCTTATGGGGCAATACAATACACCTTATGTTCTGATTTTTTTTCTCAAAAAACTATATGACTTATATCTAGGAACGAAGGGAGTAATAAATTACACTCATTTAAACTTATTGTAGAAAGAAGACATTTGTCTTAATGACTTTATTAAGATTGTTGGTTTAATGTTAAGATTTAGTAATATGGATTTCCTACTCTTGTAGTACCTCTAATGCTAATTCCTAGATTCGTGTCACCTTTCTATAGATTTTACCTTGCTGACTTTGGTAGTTTGTCTATCAGGATGATGAACAACCTTCTTCTTGTTCTTGCTCTTATTCTCCTAGATGCTTCTCTTTACTATCTCTTTCTCTAGATCTGTCTCTATCTTCCTCTCATGTGTTCTTTAGTTTGTGTGGCTTGGGGGTTTGGGAGGCTTGAGGTTGAACGGGTGAGCTAATTATAGTTCCTTGAAATGCATAGCAAGATGATCCTTGGTGCCATGCTCAGAGCAATTTTTGAAGCATGAGATAACTTAGGTGGCATGATCATTATCGCCTTATGTTCTGGAGCAATTAATTCGTTTACATATAAGAAAAGTCAAATCTCCTAATCATTTTGTTGAAAGGTGCATGAGCTAGAAGGATAAATACCATTTCTAGGGATGAAAGAGGAAAGTGAGAAGGACTCACTAGGAATAAATTAGGGGAACCATATGAAGAATGTATCCTTGGATAAGTAAGGATGATGGATGAAGCGCTGCTGACTTGGGTGCGCTGGCTCATGTACAGTTGTTTTTTCATTTTTGATGCTTTCCCTTGATAGCTTTTTTTATTCTATTTTATGTTTCATTTTTTATATTTATGTTTAGTTTCTTATTTTTCTCTCTCCTTGTTTTCATTTCTTTTAATATTTTTTGTTTTTGTTTCTTCTTCTTTCTGTTTTCCCTTTCATGCGGTTTTTTGTTTTTTGTCTTTTGTCTCTTGTTCATGTTTTATTTTTTATTTTTGAAAACATCTTCAAAATCATTTGTTGTGAAATACGTGAATACTTGTGAACCTAGCAATCAAATTTTGTGAAACTAGTGAACATTTATTCTTTTCAAAAGTCATAGATTTTTATGTGTAATATGTGAATTTTTTTGAACCCCATGAACAAGTATTTTGAACCATTATTTGTACTATAGAGATATTTTTGAAACCCGGTGAAGATTTTTTTACTTTAAAAACATTTCAAATCCTTACAACTTTAGAATTCATGATCGAACACATTTTTAATCCCCGAACATATTTCAAATTTCTGAATATTATTAATTTTCGCCAACATTTTTCCTAGTTCTTGCACATTTTTAATATTCACCGACATTTTTCAAATTAGTGAGTATTTTTTAAATCCATGAACATTTCTTTTAATTCATAAGCATTTTACATCTATGTGAACATTTTTTAATTCAATATCAATTTTTTGAATTCATGAACACTTTTTATATTCTATAGACATTTTAAAATTTGTGAACGTTTTAATTCCATGATCTTATTGATTTCATGCATATTTCAAAAGAAACGGAAAATCCGAAAGTTATTCGTGAGCAAAAGAAGCGGTGGCAAAATGCGAGCGGAAAAAGGAATGTGATTCACACACGAACATGCATCGTGTATCGCAAGGAGAACAGGCATGCAAGCGGGACGGGGAGAACCTATACTTAGACCTGGTCGGCAGCTCGGCACGTCCGGGAATGCCGCACACCCTGTGCAGTTAGTTGGGTCGTGGCCCAATAGAACAGGTTAGCTTTTTTATTTTTTGAAATCTTTTTTTTTCAAAAAGGATTTGATATTTTTTAGAAACTTATTTTTTTTAATTATTTTTAGATTATACTTATTCAAAAATGAATATTTTAAAATGCAATACTTTTCGAATATGAACATTTCTAAAATTTGAACAATTTTCAAAATTTGATCATTTTTTAATTTAAACATTTTTAGATTTGAATATTTTAAATTTGAACAACATTTACATTTGATTTTTTTAAATGTGAACATTTTTTGAATTTCAATATTTTTCAAGAAAGACCAAATTTTTGAAAATTTCAAATATTTGAATCTAAGTATTTTCAAAATTTGAACATTTTTCGAACTTGATTATTTTTCGAGATTGAACATTTTTTATTGAAATTTTGTTTTTCAAAATTTATCTTTTTCCAAATTTTAAAATTTTGCGATAGAATATTTTTAAAATTCTAACATTTTCGAGAGCAAATATTTATAATTTAAATATTTTTAAAATTTATACATTTTAAAAAATGCACATTTTTTATTTTTTTTTAAAAAATATAAAAATATAAAAAATATAGGAAAGGAGGAATAAGAAAAAACATGAACTGGATGGACCAGGCCGGCATATACCGCGCGCGGGGGTGTGTGGGGCACGGTAACCACCGACATTTTCGGCATATAGGGTTTCACCGCGGGGGTGTGATTCAACTTTACCGCTCACATGCAAACGGTTAAAGCTAAACAATGAGCGTACAATTTGGGTAGGCCGAGTAAAGTGCACGACGTGGGGGCCGTCCCCAGTTTGATGGAAAGAGCATCAAATAGGGAGAGGATATCAAGTATAAACCGGGAGAGAACACCGCTACACTAATAAAACGGAAAAAGGTAAAAAAGAAAAAAGATTTTCAACTCGCTCCTGCTGGTCATCCCGAATTCCCAGACACAGCGAGCGCAACAGCATCCACAGTCCATATCGCCATCTCCCCCTCTCGCCGGCCATTTTTTAATTCAATATCAATTTTTAGAATTCAAGAACACTTTTAGATGTAGCTTCCGCCTGTGATCCTGGTGGTGTAGACGAGTAGAAATTTAGAGTTAGGATTGGTGATGTGCTTGTCTATGTGGATATGGCGTGACAATTGTCCCGTATGTCCTATTCATTTGGCCTATGTTATGGACCCACTGATTCGTTTTCATATAAGAAAAGTCAAATCTCCTAATCATTTTTTTGAAAGGTGCGGGAGCTAGAAGGATAAATACCATTTCTAGGGATGGAAGATGCAAGAGAGAAGGACTCACTAGGATGAAATTAGGGGAACCAAATGGAGAAAGTGTCCTTGGATAAGTAAGGATGATGGGATAATGTGTCAAGTCAAGGCTGGGGTGGCAGGGATAATGTGTCACATGCAGTTAAGGACATGGATAATGTGCCAAGATCATGTGTATGACACACCGGGTGAAAAGCATGATTGTGTTGTTTGACAAAATGAATTTCTTACTACATTTTAATATGCCGAAAGAAAATAGAAAAATGTTCCTAGTTAAGTGTGTAAATCCTCACCGCAGACACATGTATATTTGATGGCAAAGGGTTTGGGGTTTGATTGACTGATTGTGTGTGCAACACATACAAAAGTCAACATTTTTTTGTTGCTTTCCAGATTTTTTTAACACTTTTGATGGTTTTGCAGCTGACAGATGCTCCATGATCTGGTATGGATTACCCTTCTGAAGTAGGACCTAGCAGGCATATGATAGTTGATGGCAACCTAGGAGACAGTTTTTACATCACTCTCTTGTTCACTACTGGCGGATGAATTATATGAAGAAGCAAAGGAAACACTAATTGCTCATTTCAAAGAAGTGGTTGTAGAATAAATGACAAATGTGTTATGCCCTCAATATGAGGTTAGTATTAGTTAGGTGAGACATGATACGGTAGAAACATATCTTACTAATAATATGAAAATGGGCTAATGGTTGATTGGCATTACAAGAATTTACATAATATATGTGTTCATATGTTTGTAGGAACCAACAGATACATGTGAAGGTCCGAACAAGAGTACGGAGCCACCACATGTTTCTCCTACAGGTGAAACATTTCATAGTTGCCATGCAGAATTACTAACCTAATCTAGTACTTATCTGGTAATGTGATAGTCATGTTACCATGATAAAAGTTGATGATTATGTTTCCAAACAAGTGGAAGATTTCATGCCACATAGTCATGCTAGTGAGCGTTTTTGTGCCCGGTATTTAGCTACTTTGAGTAACATCAAGGATGCGGGAAAGAAGGAAATTCCTGCGGATCTTAATTCTAATTTCCATTCTAATAGTCAATGATGTGTGGGATGCATTTTCTCCGGTGAAATAAGGAGTGAAATATTGGATTTTTTTTGTTCTTCGCCCTTACCGTAGCTACTTACATTGAATTATCCTTTTACAGAATCTTGACCATGTCATATGACATGGAAAGCTCTGATCTATCCAGTATCACCTAGCAATATAAGTGCTTTCCTCGCATGTCCGTTGAAGAAAATAAGAAGTGGAAATGTCAAATCAGGAAGTAAGCGGGAAAAATCACCCTAATGGTAAGCACCCAATTGATCAAATATCACCTACCAACATTGGTAGTCATCCCACAAGTCCTCTAAAGAAAAAAATATGCATGCGGCTGATTGTGCATCTGCTCAACACAGTAGCTCCCTGTGATGCTACTAATTTGAAGAGTCAGAAAGATCTAAAGCTTGTTTCCTCCAGTAAGAGGCTAAATGTTACTAAGTGGGTGAAATCACCCAACTACAGATGAAACATTTAGTAGTTGCCATGTAGAATAACTTACCTAATATAACACTTATCTAGCAATGTGGTATTCATGTTACCTTGATATAAGTTGTTGACGATCCTTCCAAACAACTGGAAGATTTCCTGTCAGATAGTCATGCTAGTGAGCGTTTTCGTGCATGCTATTTAGCTCCTTTGAATAACATCCAGGAGGTGGGAAACAACGAAATTCTTGCGGATCTCAATTCTAATTTTGATTCTAATAGTCAACGATGTGTGGGATGCATTTCCTCTAGTGAAATAAGGAGTGAGATATTCGTGTGTTTTTTTCTTCACCCTTACCGTAGCAACTTACATTGAATTATCCTTTTGCGGAATCTAGTCCTTGTCATATGAAATGGAAAGCTCTGATCTATCCGGTATCACCTAGCAAAGTAAGTGCTTTTCCCACATGTCCGTTGAAGAAAATAAGATGTTAAAACATGTCAATCAGGAACTAAGCGGGACAAATCACCCAAATGATAAGCCCCCAATTTATCAGGCATCACCTACCGACATTGGTACTTATCCCACAAGTCCTCTAAAGAAAAAAGATGCGTGTGGCTGATTGTGCACCTGATCAACACAATAGATCCCTTATGCTACTAATTTGAAGAGTCAGAAAGATCTAAAGCTTGTTTCCTCCACTAAGAGGCTAAATTAGTTACTAATCGGGTGAAATCACCCAACTACAGATGAAACATTTAGTTGTTGCCATGCAGAATAACTTACCTAATATAGCACTTATCTAGCAATGTGGTATTCATGTTACCATGATATAATTTGTTGACGATCCTTCCAAACAATTGGAAGATTTCCTGTCAGATATAGTCATGCTAGTGAGCATTTTTGTGCATGCTATTTAGCTCCTTTGAATAACATCCAGGAGGCGGGCAACAAGGAAATTCTTGCGGGTCTCAATTCTAATTTCCATTCTAATAGTCAATGATGTGTGGGATGCATTTCCTCTAGTGAAATAAGGAGTGAGATATTAGTGTGTTTTTTTCTTCACCCTTACCGTAGCAACTTCCATTGAATTATCCTTTGGCGGAATCCAGTCCTTGTCATATGAAATGGGAAGCTCTGATCTATCCCGTATCACCTAGCAAAGTAAGTGTTTTTCCCACATGTCCGTTGAAGAAAATAAGACGTCAAAACATGTCAATCAGGAACTAAGCGGGACAAATCACCCAAATGATAAGCGCCCAATTTATCAGGCATCACCTACCAATATTGGTACTTATCCCACAACTCCTCTGAAGAAAAAAGATGCATGTGGCTGATTCTGCACCTGATCAACACAATAGGTCCCTTATGCTACTACTTTGAATAGTCAGAAAGATCAAAGCTTGTTTCTTCCAATAATAGGCTAAATAAGTCACTAAGAGGGTCAAATGAGCGTCCAATTGATCAGGTATCACCTACCAACATGTGTACTTCTCCCACAAATCATCTGAAGAAGAAAAAGACGTATGCGGGTGATTGTGGACCTGCTCAACACACACAGTAGCTCACTGTGATGCTACAGATTTGAAAAGTCGGAAAGATCTAAAGATTGTTTCCTCCAGTGATGGGCGACACACTAAGAAGCACGAGTTACCGCAAAAATCCCTATTTGATGCAGGACTTATGGTAGCGTGGATTTCCATTATTGGATCGCTATAGCTTAACTCGTTCGAAAATCTACGTGATGGTTTTTACGTAAAATCTGTTGGGTTTAAATCTCAACAATTAAATTTAGGATCGACAAACCATATATTTTTATCTTATGTGGATAAATGTGTGGTGGCTTCTTTTTCATCAGTATACTTCTTTTAATATTATGTGGCAATACAATACACCTTATATTCTGAATTTTTTTCTCAAAAAACTATATATATGGCTTGTATCTAGGAACGGAGGGAGTAATAAATTACACTCATTTAAACTTATTGTACAAAGAAGAAGTTTTTCTTAATGACTTTATTAAGATTGTTGGGTTAATATTAATATTTAGTAATATGGATTTCCTACTCTTGTAGTACCTCTAATGCTAACTCCTAGATTCGTGTCACCTTTCTATAGATTCTACCTTGCTAACTTTGGTAGTTTGTCCATCAAGATGATGAACAACCTTCTTCTTGTTCTTGCTCTTATTCTCCTAGATGCTTCTCTTTACTATTTCTCTTTAGATCTGTTTCTATCTTCCTCTCATGGGTTCTCTAGTTTGTGTGGCTTGGGGGTTTGGGAGGCTTGAGGTTGAACGGGTGAGCTAATTATAGTTCCTTGAAATGCATAGCAAGATGACCCTGATGGCGTGTATTTCACACGTTCGTTGGGCAACCCCAAGAGGAAGGTATGATGCGCACAGCAGCAAGTTTTCCCTCAGAAAGAAACCAAGGTTTATCGAACCAGGAGGAGCCAAGAAGCACGTTGAAGGTTGATGGCGGCGGGATGTAGTGCGGCGCAACACCGGAGATTCCGGTGCCAACGTGGAACCCGCACAACACAACCAAGCTACTTTGCCCCAACGAAACAGGTGAGGTTGTCAATCTCACCGGCTTGCCGTAACAAAGGATTAACCGTATTGTGTGGAAGATGATTGTTTGCAGAGAAAACAAGTAAAAACAAGTATTGCAAGAGATTGTATTTCGAGTAAAGAGAATTGGACCGGGGTCCACAGCTCACTAGAGGTGTCTCTCCCATAAGACGAACAACATGTTGGGTGAACAAATTACAGCTTGGGCAATTGACAAATAAAGAGAGCATGACAATGCACATACATATCATGATGAGTATAGTGAGATTTAATTGGGCATTACGACAAAGTACATAGACCGCCATCCAACCGCATCTATGCCTAAAAAGTCCACCTTCAGAGTTATCATCCGAACCCCTCCAGCATTAAGTTGCAAAGCAACGGACAATTGCATTAAGTATGGTGTGTAATGTAATCAACAACTACATCCTTAGACATAGCATCAATGTTTTATCCCTAGTGGCAACAAAGACAACACAACCTTAGAACTTTCACGTCACTGTCCCGGTGTCAATGCGGCATGAACCCACTATCGAGCATAAGTACTCCCTCTTGGAGTTAAAAGTAAAAACTTTGCCGGAGCCTCTACTAGAAACGGAGAGCATGCAAGATCATAAACAACACATAAGCATAACTTTGATAATCAACATAACAAGTATTCTCTATTCATCGGATCCCAACAAACGCAACATATAGAATTACGGATAGATGATCTTGATCATGATAGGCAGCTCACAAGATCCGACAATGATAGCACAATGGGGAGAAGACAACCATCTAGCTACTGCTATGGACCCATAGTCCAGGGGTAGACTACTCACTCATCACTCCGGAGGCGACCATGGCGGTGTAGAGTCCTCCGGGAGATGATTCCCCTCTCCGGCAGGGTGCCGGAGGCGATCTCCAGGATCCCCCGAGATGGGATCGGCGGCGACGGCGTCTCAGTAATGTTTTCCGTATCGTGGCTCTCGGTATTGGGGGTTTCGTCACGGAGGCTTTAAGTAGGCGGAAGGGCAAGTCGAAAGGCGGCACGGGGGCCCCAGATGACAGGGCGGCGCGGCCAAGGGGGGGGCCGCGCCGCCCTAGGGTTTGGCTCCCCTGTGGCCCCACTTCCTTTCGTCTTCGGACTTCTGGAAGCTTCGTGAGAAAATAGGCCTCCGGGCTTTTATTTCGTCCAATTCCGAGAATATTTCTTTACTAGGATTTCTGAAACCAAAAACAGCGTAAAACAAAGAATCGGCACTTCGGCATCTTGTTAATAGGTTAGTTCCGGAAAATGCACGAATATGACATAAAGTGTGCATAAAACATGTAGATAACATCAATAATGTGGCATGGAACACAAGAAATTATCGATACGTTGGAGACGTATCAGCATCCCCAAGCTTAGTTCTGCTCGTCCCGAGCAGGTAAAACGATAACAAAGATAATTTCCGGAGTGACATGCCATCATAAACTTGATCATACTATTTGTAAAGCATATGTAGAGAATGCAGCGATCAAAACAATGTGTATGACATGAGTAAACAAGTGAATCATAAAGCAAAGACTTTTCATGAATAGCACTTCAAGACAAGCATTAATAAGTCTTGCATAAGAGTTAACTCATAAAGCAATAATTCAAAGTAAAGGTATCGAAGCAACACAAAAGAAGATTAAGTTTCAGCGGTTGCTTTCAACTTGTAACATGTATATCTCATGGATATTGTCAACATAGAGTAATATAATAAGTGCAATAAGCAAGTATGTAGGAATCAATGCACAGTTCACACAAGTGTTTGCTTCTTGAGGTGGAGAGAAATAGGTGAACTGACTCAACATTGAAAGTAAAAGAATGGTCCTCATAGAGGAAAAGCATCGATTGCTATATTTGTGCTAGAGCTTTGATTTTGAAAACATGAAACAATTTTGTCAACGGTAGTAATAAAGCATATGCATCATGTAAATTATATCTTATAAGTTGCAAGCCTCATGCATAGTGTACCAATAGTGCCCGCACCTTGTCCTAATTAGCTTGGACTACCCGGATTATCACCGCAATACATATGCTTTAACCAAGTTTCACAAAGGGGTACCTCTATGCCGCCTGTACAAAGGTCTAAGGAGAAAGCTCGCATTTGGATTTCTCGCTTTTGATTATTCTCAACTTAGACATCCATACCAGGACAACATAGACAACAGATAATGGACTCCTCTTTTAATGCTTTAAGCATTTGACAACAATTAATTCTTTTCTCATTAGAGATTTGAGGATATTTGTCCAAAACTGAAACTTCCACCATGAATCATGGCTTTAGTTAGCGGCCCAATGTTCTTCTCTCACAATATGCATGCTCAAACCATTCAACTCAGTGTAGATCGCCCTTACTTCGTACAAGACGAACATGCATAGCAACTCACATGAAATTCAACAAAGAGTTGATGGCGTTCCCCAGTAAACATGGTTATCGCACAACAAGCAACTTAATTAAGAGATAAAGTGCATAATTACATATTCAATACTACAATAGTTTTTAAGCTATTTGTCCCATGAGCTATATATTGCAAAGGTGAATGATGGAATTTTAAAGGTAGCACTCAAGCAATTTACTTTGGAATGGCGGGAAAATACCATGTATTATAGGTAGGTATGGTGGACACAAATGGCATAGTGGTTGGCTCAAGTATTTTGGATGCATGAGAAGTATTCCCTCTCGATACAAGGTTTAGGCTAGCAAGGCTTATTTGAAACAACCACAAGGATGAACGGTACAGCAAAACTCACATAAAAGACATATTGTAAACATTATAAGACTCTACACCGTCTTCCTTGTTGTTCAAACTCAAAACTAGAAATTATCTAGGCCTCAGAGAAACCAAATATGCAAACCAAATTTTAGCATGCTCTATGTATTTCTTCATTAATGGGTGCAAAGCATATGATGCAAGAGCTTAAACATGAGCACAACAATTGCCAAGTATCACATTACCCAAAACATTTATAGCAATTACTACATGTATCATTTTCCAATTCCAACCATATAACAATTTAACGAAGGAGAAACTTCGCCATGAATACTATGAGTAGAAACCAAGGACATATTTATCCATATGCTACAGCGGAGCGTGTATCTCTCCCATAAAGTGAATGCTAGGATCCATTTTATTCAAACAAAACAAAAACAAAAACAAACCGACGCTCCAAGAAAAAGCACATAAGATGTGGCCGAATAAAAATATAGTTTCAGGGGAGGAACTCTGATAATTTGTCGATGAAGAAGGGGATGCCTTGGGCATCCCCAAGCTTAGACGCTTGAGTCTTCTTGATATATGCAGGGGTGAACCACTGGGTGCATCCCCAAGCTTAGAGCTTTCACTCTTCTTGATCATGTTGCATCATACTCCTCTCTTGACCCTTGAAAACTTCCTCCACACCAAACTCGAAACAACTCATTAGAGGGTTAGTGCACAATATAAATTGACATATTCAGAGGTGACACAATCATTCTTAACACTTCTGGACATTGCATAATGCTACTGGACATTAGTGGATCAAAGAAATTCATCCAACATAGCGAAAGAGGCAATGCGAAATAAAAGGCAGAATCTGTCAAAACAGAACAGTTCGTATTGACGAATTTTAAAATGGCACCAGACTTGCTCAAATGAAAATGCTCAAATTGAATGAAAGTTGCGTACATATCTGAGGATCATGCACGTAAATTGGCATAATTTTCTGAGCTTCCTGCAGGGCAGTGGGCTCAGATTCGTGACAGCAAAGAAATCTGGAACTGCGCAGTAATCCAAATCTAGTACTTACTTTTCTATCAACGGCTTAACTTGGCACAACAAAACTCAAAACTAAGATAAGGAGAGGTTGCTACAGTAGTAAAAAACTTCCAAGACACAAAATAAAAACAAAGTACTGTAGGTAAAAACATGGGTTGTCTCCCATAAGCGCTTTTCTTTAACGCCTTTCAGCTAGGCGCAGAAAGTGTGTATCAAGTATTATCAAAGGGTGGTATTTCTTCAGCGGGGTGTGGAGTTTTCTCAACTATGCATACTATCTTTTCTATGTGAGTTTCAGAGGCCCCCTTTTCATTAGTCTTGGGTTTGCTACTCTCATCAAACAAATCTTCAGGAACAATCCAATCAAAATTCTTTTCTAGTGCCTCACACATTCCCAAGAGCTTGCAAGGTATTGATGTTTTAATATCCCCCTCATAATTAACTTCATTAGTGTACTTTTGTCTATCCTTTTCCATCTTCTCAAGGGTACTAGCAAAGTTGGTATAAGAGCCTAGCATATTATATTTAGTGAAGACTTTTCTAGCTTCTCTCGCTATTCCTCCAAATTCTTTAAGAAGGGTTTCTAATACAAAATCTTTCTTTTCTCCTTCTTCCATATTACTGAGTGTAAGGAACATATGCTGAATCACAGGATTAAGATTAACAAATCTAGCTTCTAACGCGTGTACTAAAGAAGCAACAGCAATTTCATAAGTGGGGGCAAGTTCTACCAAGTGTCTATCTTCAAAATCTTCGACCGTACTAATATGAGTGAAAAAATCTTCTATATTGTCTTTCCCAAGGATAGACCCTCGGCCTACCGGTACATCTTTAAGAACAAACTTAGGAGGAAACATGATGAAATAAGTAAAGTAAATGCAAGTAACTAATTTTTTGTGTTTTTGATATAGCAAACAAGATAGCAAATAAAGTAAAACTAGCAACTAATTTTTTTTGTATTTTGATTTAGTGCAGCAAACAAAGTAGTAAATAAAATAAAGCAAGACAAAAACAAAGTAAAGAGATTGAGAAGTGGAGACTCCCCTTGCAGCGTGTCTTGATCTCCCCGGCAACGGCGCCAGTAAAAGAGCTTGATGGCGTGTATTTCACACGTTCGTTGGGCAACCCCAAGAGGAAGGTATGATGCGCACAGCAGCAAGTTTTCCCTCGTAAAGAAACCAAGGTTTATCGAACCAGGAGGAGCCAAGAAGCACGTTGAAGGTTGATGGCGGCGGGATGTAGTGCGGCGCAACACCGCAGATTCCGGTGCCAACGTGGAACCCGCACAACACAACCAAGCTACTTTGCCCCAACGAAACAAGTGAGGTTGTCAATCTCACCGGCTTGCCGTAACAAAGGATTAACCGTATTGTGTGGAAGATGATTGTTTGCAGAGAAAACAAGTAAAAACAAGTATTGCAGTAGATTGTATTTCAAGTAAAGAGAATTGGACCGGGGTCCACAGCTCACTAGAGGTGTCTCTCCCATAAGACGAACAGCATGTTGGGTGAACAAATTACAATTGGGCAATTGACAAATAAAGAGAGCATGACAATGCACATACATATCATGATGAGTATAGTGAGATTTAATTGGGCATTACGACAAAGTACATAGACCGCCATCCAACTCGCATCTATGCCTAAAAAGTCCACCTTCAGGTTATCATCCGAACCCCTCCGGCATTAAGTTGCAAAGCAACGGACAATTGCATTAAGTATGGTGCGTAATGTAATCAACAACTACATCCTTAGACATAGCATCAATGTTTTATCCCTAGTGGCAACAAGCACAACACAACCTTAGAACTTTCTCGTCATCGTCCCGGGTGTCAATGCGGCATGAGCCCACTATCGAGCATAAGTACTCCCTCTTGGAGTTAAAAGTAAAAACTTGGCCGTAGCCTCTACTAGAAACGGAGAGCATGCAAGATCATAAACAACACATAAGCATAACTTTGATAATCAACATAACAAGTATTCTCTATTCATCGGATCCCAACAAACGCAACATATAGAATTACGTATAGATGATCTTGATCATGATAGGCAGCTCACAAGATCCGACAATGATAGCACAATGGGGAGAAGACAACCATCTAGCTACTGCTATGGACCCATAGTCCAGGGGTAGACTACTCACTCATCACTCCGGAGGCGACCATGGCGGTGTAGAGTCCTCCGGGAGATGATTCCCCTCTCCGGCAGGGTGCCGGAGGCGATCTCCAGGATCCCCCGAGATGGGATCGGCGGCGACGGCGTCTCAGTAATGTTTTCCGTATCGTGGCTCTCGGTATTGGGGGTTTCGTCACGGAGGCTTTAAGTAGGCGGAAGGGCAAGTCGAGAGGCGGCACGGGGGCCCCAGATGACAGGGCGGCGCGGCCAAGGGGGGGGCCGCGCCGCCCTAGGGTTTGGCTCCCCCGTGGCCCCACTTCCTTTCGTCTTCGGACTTCCGGAAGCTTCGTGAGAAAATAGGCCTCCGGGCTTTTATTTCGTCCAATTCCGAGAATATTTCTTTACTAGGACTTCGAAACCAAAAACAAGCAGAAACAAAGAATCGGCACTTCGGCATCTTGTTAATAGGTTAGTTCCAGAAAATGCACGAATATGACATAAAGTGTGCATAAAACATGTAGATAACATCAATAATGTGGCATGGAACACAAGAAATTATCGATACGTTGGAGACGTATCAGACCCCTATGTTAGGTCTCCTCACTTGCATGTGTGAATAAGCTACTTGGTGTCAATGTCTCTTTGAAATGCATAGTAAGGTGACACCTATCAGATGACTCCTCACTTGCATGGATGACTAAGCTACTTGGTGTCATGCTCAGATCAATTTCTTAGGCATGAGATAACTTAGGTGGCATGATCATTATCGCCTTATGTTCTGGAGCAATTAATTTGTTTGCATATAAGAAAAGTTAAATCTCCTAATCATTTTTTGAAAGGTGCATGAGCTAGAAGGATAAATACCATTTATAGGGATGGAAGAGGCAAGTGAGAAGGACTCAGTAGGATCAAATTAGGGGAACCATATGCAGAAGGTATCCTTGGATAAGTAAGGATGATGGGTGAAGCGCTGCTAGCTTGGGTGTGATGGCTCAGGTACAGTTGTTTTTTTTCATTTTTTATGCTTTCCCTTGATAGCTTTTTTTATTCTATTTTATGTTTTATTTATGTTTAGTTCCTATTTTTTCTCTGCTTGTTTTCATTTCTTTTAATATTTTTTTATTTTTGTTTCTTCTTCTTCTTTCTGTTTTCCCTTTCATGCGGTTTTTTGTCTTTCGTTCATGTTTCCTTTTTCTTTTTGAAAACATATTAAAAATCATTTGTTGTGAAATAAGTGAATACTTGTGAACCTAGCAATCAAATTCTGTGAAACTAGTGAACATTTATTCTTTTCAAAAGTCATAGGTTTTTATGTGTAATATGTGAATTTTTTTGAACCCCATGAACAAGTATTTTGAACCATTATTTGTACTATAGAGATATTTTTGAAACCCGGTGAAGATTTTTTTTACTTTAAAAACATTTCAAATCCTTACAACTTTAGAATTCATGTTCAAACACATTTTTAACCCCCGAATATATTTCAAATTTGTGAATATTATTAATTTTTGCCAACATTTTTCCTAGTTCGTGCATATTTTTAATATTCACCGACATTTTTCAAATTAGTGAGTATTTTTTAAATCCATGAACATTTCTTTTAATTCATAAGCATTTTACATATATGTAAATATTTTTTTAATTCAATATCAATTTTTAGAATTCACGAACACTTTTTTTATTCCATAGACATTTTAAAACTTGTGAACGTTTTAATTCCATGATCTTATTGATTTCACGCATATTTTAAAATAAACGGAAAACCCGAAAGTTATTCGTGAGCAAAAGAAGCGGTGGCAAAATGCGAGCAGAAAAAAAGAATGTGAATCACACACGACACGCATCGTGTATCGCAAGGAGAACATGCATGCCAGGCGGGGCGGGAGCACCTATACTTCGACCTCGTCGGCGGCTCGGCACGTCCAGGAACGCCGCACACCCTGTGCAGTTAGTTGGGTCATGGCCCAATAGAACAGGTTAGCTTTTTTCTATTTCATTTATTTTTTGAAATATGTTTTTTTTTTCAAAAAGGACTTGATATTTTTTAGAAAATTATTTTTAAAAAATTTATTTTCAGATTATACTTATTCAAAAATTAATATTTTAAAATGCAATACTTTTCGAATATGAACATTTCTAAAATTTGAGAAAAAATCAAAATGTGTACATTTTTGAATTTAAACATTTTTAGGTTTGAATATTTTAAATTCGAACAACGTTTACATTTAATTTTTTTAATGTGAACATTTTTTAAATTTCTATAATTTTCAAGATAGACAAAAATTATGAAAATTTCAAATATTTGAATCTAAGTATTTTCAAAATTTGAACATTTTTCGAACTTGATCATTTTTTGAGATTGAACATTTTTTATAGAAATTTTGTTTTCCAAAAGTTAATTTTTGCAAATTTTAAAAATTTCGTGATAGAATATTTTTAAAATTCTAACATTTTCGAGAGCGAACATTTATATATTTAAAAATACTTTTAAAATTTATATATTTTAAAAAATGCACATTTTTATTTTTTAAAAAAATCTAAAAATATAAAAATATAGAAAAATAGAAAGAAGAAAAAACATGAACTAGACGGACCAGGCCGGGATATACCGCGCGCGGGGGTGTGTGGCGCACGGTAACCACCGGCATTTTTGGCATATAGGGTTTCAGCGCGGGGGTGTGATCAACTTTACCGCTCACATGCAAACGGTTAAAGCTAAACAGCGAGCGTACAATTTGGGTAGGACGAGTAAAGTGCGCGACGTGGGGGTCGTCCCCAATTTGATGGAAAGAGCGTCAAATAGGGAGAGGATACCAAGGACAAACCGGGAGAGAACACCGCTACACTAATAAAACGGAAAGAGGTAAAAAGAAAAAAGATTTTCAACTCGCTCCTGTTGGTCATCCCGAATTCCGCACACAGCGAGCGCAACAGCATCCAGATTCCATCTCGCCATCTCCCCCTCACGCCGGCCAATTTTTAATTCAATATCAATTTTTAGAATTCATGAACACTTTTAGATGTAGCTTCCGCCTGTGATCCAGGTGGTGTAGACCCGTAGAAATTGAGAGTTAGGATTGTTTATGTGCTTGTCTATGTGGATATGGCGTGGCAATTGTCCCGTCTGTCCTATTCGTTTGGCCTATGTTATGGAGCGATTGATTCGTTTGCATATAAGAAAAGTCAAATCTCCTAATCATTTTTTTTGAAAGGTTTGGGAGCTAGAAGGATAAATACCATTTCTGGGGATGGAAGATGCAAGTGAGAAGGACTCACTAGGATGAAATTAGGGAAACCATATGGAGAAAGTGTCCTTGGATAAGTAAAGATGATGGGATAATGTGTCAAGTAAAGGCTGGGGTGGTAGGGATAATGTGTCACAGGGAGTCAAGGACATGGATAATGTGCCAAGATCATGTGTATGGCACACCGGGTGAAAAGCATGATCGTATCGTTTGAAAATAGGAATTTCTTACTACATTTTAATATGCCGAAAGAAAATAGAAAAATGTTCCTAGTTAAGTGCGGAAATACTCACCATTGCAGACACAAGTATGTTTGATGGTAAAGGGTTTGGGGTTTGATTGACTGATTGTGTGTGCAACACATACAAAAATCAACATTTTTTGTTGATTTCCAGATTTGTTAACACTTTTGATGGTTTTGCAGCTGACAATGCTCCGTGATCTGGTATGGATTACCCTTCTGAAGTAGGACCTAGCAGGCATATGATAGTTGATGGCAACCTAGGAGACAGTTTTGACATCACTCTCTTGTTCACTACTGGCGGATGAATTATATGAAGAAGCAAAGGAAACACTTATTGCTCATTTCAAAGAAGTGGTTGCAGAATAAATGACAAATGTGTTATGCCCTCAATATGAGGGTAGTATTAGTTAGGTGAGACATGATACGGTAGAAACATATCTTACTAATAATATGAAAATGGACTAATGGCTTATTGGCATTAGAATTTACATAATACATGTGTGCATATGTTTGTAGGAACCAACAGATACATGTGAAGGTCCGAACAAGAGTACGGCGTCACCACATGTTTCATCTATAGGTGAAACATTTGATAGTTGCCATGCATAATTACTAACCTAATCTAGCACTTATCTGGTAATGTGATAGTCACGTTACCATGATAGAAGTTGTTGATTATCTTTCCAAACAAGTGGAAGATTTCATGCCACATAGTCATGCTAGTGAGCGTTTTTGTGCCCGATATTTAGCTACTTTGAATAACATAAGGGATGTGGGAAAGAAGGAAATTGTTGGGGATCTTAATTCTCATTTCCATTCTAATATTCAATGATGTGTGGGATGCATTTCCTCCGGTGAAATAAGGAGTGAAATATTGGATTTTTTTTGGTCTTCACCCTTACCGTAGCTACTTACATTGAATTATCATTTTACAGAATCTTGACCATGTCATATCAAATGGAAAGCTCTGATCTATCCGGTATCACCTGGCAATGTAAGTGCTTTCCTCGCATGTCCGTTGAAGAAAATAAGACGTGGAAACATGTCAAATCAGGAACTAAGCGGGACAAATCACCCTAATGGTAAGCGCCCAATTGATCAGATATCACCTACCAACATGGTACTCATCCCACAAGTCCTCTGAAGAAAAAAAATGCATGCGGCTGATTGTGCATCTGGTCAACACAGTAGCTCCCTGTGATGCTACTAATTTGAAGAGTTAGAAAGATCTAAAGCTTGTTTCCTCCAGTAATAGGCTAAATTAGTACTAAGCGGGTGAAATCACCCAACTACAGATGAAACATTAGTAGTTGACATGCAGAATAACTTACCTAATATAACACTTATCTAGCAATGTGTTAGTCATGTTTCCATGATATAAGTTGTTGACGATCCTTCCAAACAAGTGGAAGATTTCCTGTAAGATAGTCATGCTAGTGAGCGTTTTCGTGCATGCTATTTAGCTCCTCTGAATAACATCCAGGAGGTGGGCAACAAAGAAATTCTTGCGATGTCAATTCTAATTTTCATTCTAATAGTCAACAATGTGTGGGATGCATTTCCTCTAGTGAAATAAGGAGTGAGATATTAGTGTATTTTTTTCTTCACCCTTACCGTAGCAACTTACATTGAATTATCCTTTTGTGGAATCCAGTCCTTGTCATATGAAATGGAAAGCTCTGATCAATCCCGTATCACCTAGCAAAGTAACTGATTTTCCCACATGTCCGTTGATGAAAATAAGATGTTAAAACATGTCAATCAGGAACTAAGCGGGACAAATCACCCAAATGACAAGCCCCCAATTTATCAGGCATCACCTACCAACATTGGTACTTATTCCACAAGTCCTCTGAAGAAAAAAGATGCATGTGGCTGATTGTGCACCTGATCAACACAATAGATCCCTTATGTTACTAATTTGAATAGTCAGAAAGATCTAAATCTTGTTTGTTCCAATAATAGGCGAAATAAGTCACTAAGAGGGTCAAATGAGCGTCCAATTGATCAGGTATCACCTACCAACATTTGTACTTCTCCCACAAGTCATGTGAAGAAGAAAAAGACGTATGCGGGTGATTGTGGACCTGCTCAACACTTTACAAACATTTCAAATCCGTACAACTTTAGAATTCATGAACACTTTTTTAATCCCCGAACATATTTCAAATTTTTGAATATTATTAATTTTCGCCAACATTTTTCCTAGTTCGTGCAAATTTTTAATATTCACCGACATTTTTCAAATTAGAGAGTATTTTTTAAATCCAAGAACATTTATTTTAATTCATAAGCATTTTACATCTATGTGAACATTTTTTAATTCAATATCAATTTTTAGAATCTATGAACACTTTTTTTATTCCATAGACATTTTAAAATTTGTGAACGTTTTAATTCCATGATATTATTGATTTCATGCATATTTCAAAAGAAACAGAAAACCCAAAAGTTATTCGTGAGCAAAAGAAGCGGTGGCAGAATGCAAGCGGAAAAAAGAATGTGAATCACACACGACACGCATCGTGTATCGCAATGAGAACATGCATGCCAGGTGGGGCGGTGAGCACCTATACTTCGACCTGGTCGGCGGCTCGGCACGTCCAGGAACGTCGTACACCCTGTGCAGTTAGTTGGGTCGCGGCCCAATAGAACATGTTAGCTTTTTTTTGTTTTTTTAAATTTTTTTAAATCTGTTTTTTTTTTCAAAAAGGACTTGATATTTTTTAGAAACTTATTTTTAAAAAAATATTTTTTTGATTATACTTATTCAAAAACGAATATTTTAAAATGCAATGCTTTTTGAATATGCACATTTCTAAAATTTGAACATTTTTGAATTTAAACATTTTTAGATTTGAATATTTTAAATTCGAACAACGTTTACATTTGATTTTTTTAAAAGTGAAAAGTTTTTGAATTTCAATATTTTTCAATATAGTCCAAATTTTAGAAAATTTCAAATATTTGAATGTAAGTATATTAAAAAATTTGAACATTTTTCGAACTTGATCATTTTACGAGATTGAACATTTTTTTATTGAAATTTTGTTTTTCTAAAGTTAGTTTTTTTCAAATTTTAATTTTTCAAGATTGAAAACTTTTAAAATTCTAACATTTTAGAGAGCGAACATTTATAACTAAATTATTTTTAAATTTCTAAATTTTAAAAAATGCACATTTATTATTTTTTTAAAAATATAAAATAGAAAAAAATAGAACAAATAGAACAAATAAATAACATGAGCTCGACAGACCAGGCCGGCATATACCACGCGCGAGGGTGTGCGACGCACGTAACCACCGACATTTTCGGCATATAGGGTTTCACCGTGGGGTTGTGATTCAACTTTACCTCTCACATGCAAACGGTTAAAGGTATACAGCGAGCGAACAATTTGGGTCCACCTAGTAAAGTGCGCGACGTGGCCGCCGTCCCCAATTTGACAGAAAGAGCGTCAAATAGGAGAGGCTCCCAAGGACAATCCAGGAGAGAACACCGCTGCCCTAATAAAACAGAAAAAGAAAAAAATATTTACAACTCGCTCCCGTTGGTCATCCCAATTTCCCAGACACAACGAGCTCAACAGCAGCGACAGTCCATCTTGCCATCTCCCCCTCACGCTGGCCATTTTGTAATTCAATATAAATTTTTAGAATTCATGTTCACTTTTAGATGTAGCTTCCACCTGTGATCCTAGTGGTGTAGACCCGTAGAAAATTTAGGGTAAGGATTGGTGATGTGCTTGTCTATGTGGATATGGCGTGGCAATTGTCCCGTTTGTCATATTCGTTTGGCCTATGTTCTAGAGCGATTGATTCGTTTGCATATAAGAAAACTCAAATCTCCTAATTATTTTTTTAAGGTGCAGGAGCTAGAAGGATAAATACCATTTCTAGGGATGGAAGAGGCGGGAGAGAAGGACTCACTAGAATGAAATTAGGGGAACCATATGGAGAAAGTGTCCTTGGATAAATAAGGATGATGGGATAATGTGTCAAGTCAAGGATGTGGTGGCAGAGATAATGTGTCACAGAGAGTCAAGGACATGGATAATGTGCCAAGATCATGTGTATGGCACACCAGGTGAAAAGCATGATTGTGTCATTTGACAATATAAATTTCTTACTACATTTTAAAATGTCGAAAGAAAATAGACAAATGTTCCTAGTTAAGTGTGGAAATCCTCACCGTTGCAGACACAAGTATGTTTGATGGCGAAGGGTTTGGGGTTTGATTGACTGATTGTGTGTACAACACATACAAAAATCAACATTTTTTGTTGCTTTCCAGATTTGTTAACACTTTTGATGGTTTTGCAGCTGACAGATGCTCCATGATCTGGTATGGATTACCCTTCTGAAGTAGGACCTAGCAGGCATGTGATAGTTGATGGCAACCTAGGAGACAGTTTTGACATCACTATCTTGTTCACTACTAACGGATGAATTATATGAAGAAGCAAAGGAAACACTAATTGCTCATTTCAAAGAAGTGGTTGCGGAATAAATGACAAATGTGCTATGCCCTCAATATGAGGTTAGTATTAGTTAGGTGAGACATGATACGGTAGAAACATATCTTACTAATAATATGAAAATGGTCTAATGGTTGATTGGCATTACAATAATTTACATAATACATGTGTGCATATGTTTGTAGGAACCAACAGATACATGTGAAGGTCCAAACAAGAGTACGGCGCCACCACATGTTTCTCCTATAGGTGAAACATTTCATAGTTGCCATGCAGAATTACTAACCTAATCTAGCACTTATCTGGTAATGTGATAGTCACATTACCATGATAGAAGTTGTTGATTATCTTTCCAAACAAGTGGAAGATTTCATGCCACATAGTCATGCTAGTGAGCATTTTTGTGCCCGATATTTAGGTACTTTGAATAACATCAAGGATGTGGGAAAGAAGGAAATTCTTGCGGATCTTAATTCTAATTTCCATTCTAATATTCAATGATGTGTGGGATGCATTTCCTCCGGTGAAATAAGGAGTGAAATATTGGATTTTTTTGGTCTTCACCCTTACCGTAGCTACTTACATTGAATTATCATTTTACAGAATCTTGACCATGTCATATCAAATGGAAAGCTCTGATCTATCCGGTATCACCTAGCAATGTAAGTGCTTTCCTCGCATGTCCGTTGAAGAAAATAAGACGTGGAAACATGTCAAATCAGGAACTAAGTGGGACAAATCACCCTAATGGTAAGCGCCCAATTGATCAGATATCACCTACCAACATTGGTACTCATCCCACAAGTCCTCTAAAGAAAAAAGTGCATGCGGCTGATTATGCATCTGGTCAACACAGTAGCTCCATGTGATGCTACTAATTTGAAGAGTCGGAAAGATCTAAAGCTTGTTTCCTCCAGTAATACACTAAATTAGTACTAAGCGGGTGAAATCACCCAACTACATATGAAACATTTAGTAGTTGACATGCAGAATAACTTACCTAATATAGCACTTATCTAGCAATGTGATAGTCATGTTACCATGATATAAGTTGTTGACGATCCTTCCAAACAAGTGGAAGATTTCCTGTCAGATAATCATGCTAGTGAGTGTTTTCGTGCATGTTATTTAGCTCCTTTGAATAATATCCAGGAGGTGGGCAACAAGGAAATTCTTGCGGATCTCAATTCTAATTTCCATTCTAATAGTCAACGATGTGGGATGCATTTCCTCTAGTGAAATAAGGAGTGAGATATTAGTGTGTTTTTTTCTTCACCCTTACCGTAGCAACTGTTGGAGATATGCCAAAGAGGCAATAATAAAGTGGTTATTATATATCTTTATGTTTATGATAAATGTTTGCATACCATGATATAATTATATTAACCGAAACATTGATACATGTGTGTTATGTAAACAACAAGGAGTCGCTAGTAAGCCTCTTGTATAACTAGATTGTTGATTAATAGATGATTATAGTTTCATGGTCATGAACATTGGATGTTATTAATAACAAGGTTATGTCATTAAATTAATGATATAATGGACACACCCAAATAAGTGTAGCATAAGATCACATCATTAAGTTTAGTTTGCTATAAGCTTTCGATACATAGTTACCTAGTCCTTCGACCATGAGATCATGTAAATCACTTATACCGGAAGGGTACTTTGATTACATCAAACGCCACCGCTGAAATGGGTGGTTATAAAGGTGGGATTAGGTATTCGGAAAGTATGAGTTGAGGCATATGGATCAAGAGTGGAATTTGTCCATCCCGATGATGGATAGATATACTCTGGGCCCTCTCGGTGGAATGTCGTCTGATTAGCTTGCAAGCATGTGAATAGTTCACAAGAGATGATATGCCACGGTACGAGTAAATAGTACTTGTCGGAGACGAGGTTGAACAAGGTATGGAGATACCGATGATCAAACCTCAGACAAGTAAAATATCGCATGATGATACGTCCCAAACGTATCTATAATTTCTTATGTTCCATGCTACTTTTATGATGATACTCACATGTTTTATACACATTATATGTTATTATTATGCATTTTCCGGCACTAACCTATTGACGAGATGCCGAAGAGCCGATTGTTGTTTTCTCGCTGTTTTGGTTTCAGAAATCCTAGTAAGGAAATATTCTCGGAATTGGACGAAATCAACGCCTAGGGGCCTATTTTTCCACGAAGCTTCCAGAAGTCCGAAGAGGAGACGAAGTGGGGCCACGGGGCGCCGCCACAGTAGGGCGGCGCGGCCTGCAAGGGGCCCGCGCGGCCCTGTTGTGTGGGGCCCCCGTGACGCCTCCTGACCTGCCCTTCCGCCTACTTAAAGCCTTCGTCGCGAAACCCCCAGTACCGAGAGCCACGATACGGAAAACCTTCCAGAGACGCCGCCGCCGCCAATCCCATCTCGGGGGATTCAGGAGATCGCCTCCGGCACCCTGCCGGAGAGGGGAATCATCTCCCGGAGGCCGGAGGTCTCTTCATCGCCATGATCGCCTCCGGATCGATGTGTGAGTAGTCCACCCCTGGACTATGGGTCCATAGCAGTAGCTAGATGGTTGTCTTCTCCTCATTGTGCTATCATGTTAGATCTTGTGAGCTGCCTATCATGATCAAGATCATCTATTTGTAATCCTTCATGTTGTGTTTGTTGGGATCCGATGAATATTGAATACTATGTCAAGTTGATTATCAATCTATCATATATGTTATTTATGTTCTTGCATGCTCTCCGTTGCTAGTAGAGGCTCGGCCAAGTTGATACTTGTGACTCCAAGAGGGGTATTTATGCTCGATAGTGGGTTCATGCCTCCATTAAATGCTGGGACGAGTGACGAAAAGTTCTAAGGTTGTGGATGTGTTGTTGCCACTAGGGATAAAACATCGATGCTTTGTCTAAGGATATTTGTGTTGATTACATTACGCACCATACTTAATGCAATTGTCCGTTGTTTACAACTTAATACTGGAGGGGTTCGGATGATAACTCTGAAGGTGTACTTTTTAGGCATAGATGCATGCTAGATAGCGGTCTATGTACTTTGTCGTAATGCCACGATTAAATCTCATAGTACTCATCATGATATATGTATGTGCATTGTTATGCCTTCTTTATTTGTCAATTGCCCAAGTGTAATTTGTTCACCCAACATCTCGCTATCTTATGGGAGAGACACCACTAGTGAACTGTGGACCCCGGTCCTATTCTTTACATCCGAAATACAATCTACCGCAATTGTTCTTTACTGTTCTTCGCAAACAATCATCATCATCCACACTATACATCTAATCCTTTGTTTACGAGCAAGCCGGTGAGATTGACAACCTCGCTATTACGTTGGGGAAAAGTTACTGTGATTGTGTTGTGCGGGTTCCACGTTGGCGCCGGAATCCCCGGTGTTGCGCCGCACTACACTCCTCCGCCATCAACCTTCAACGTGCTTCTTGACTCCTACTGGTTCGATTAAACCTTGGTTTCTTGCGAGGAAACTTGCTGCTGTGCGCATCACACTTTCCTCTTGGGGTTCCCAACGGACGTGTCAACTACACGCATCAAGCAAATTTCTAGCGTCGTTGCCGGGGAGATCAAGACACGCTGCAAGGGGAGTCTTCCACTTCCAATCTCTTTACTTTGTTTTTGTCTTGCTTTACTTTATTTACTGCTTTGTTTGCTTCTTATATAAAAAACACAAAAAAAATAGTTGCTAGTTTTACTTTATTTACTGTCTTGTTCTCTATATCAAAAACACAAAAAAATTAGTTACTTGCATTTATTTTATTTAGTTTGCTTTATTTACTATAGCTAAAATGGGTACTGTTGAGAATACTAAGTTGTGTGACTTCACTAGCACAAATAATAATCATTTCCTATGCACACCTATTGCTCCACCTGCTACTACAGCAGAATTCTTTGAAATTAACCCCGCTTTACTGAATCTTGTTATGAGAGAGCAATTTTCTAGTGTTAGTTCTGATGATGCTTGCTGCCCATCTTAATAATTTTGTTGAACTATGGGAAATGCAAAAGTATAAGGATGTAGATGGTGACATTATAAAATTGAAATTGTTTCCTTTCTCCTTAAGAGGAAGAGCTAAAGATTGGTTGCTATCTCTCGCCTAGAAATAGTATTGATTCATGGACTAAATGTAAGGATGCTTTTATTGGTAGATATTATCCTCCCGCTAAAATTATATCTTTGAGAAGTAGCATAATGAATTTTAAGCAATTAGATAATGAACATGTTGCTCAAGCATGGGAGAGAATGAAATCTTTGGTAAAGAATTGCCCAACCCATGGATCGACTACTTGGATGATCATCCAAACCTTTTATGCAGGATTGAATTTTTCTTCGCGGAACCTATTGGATTCAGCTGCTGGAGGTACCTTTATGTCCATCACTTTGGGGCGGCAACAAAGCTTCTTGATAATATGATGACAAATTACTCTGAATGGCACACGGAAAGAGCTCCACAAGGTAAGAAGGTAAATTCCGTTGAAGAAACCTCCTCCTTGAGTGATAAGATTGATGCTATTATGTCTATGCTTGTGAATGGTAGATCTAATGTTGATCCTAATAATGTTCCTTTAGCTTCATTGGTTGCCCAAGAAGAACATGTTGATGTGAACTTCATTAAAAATAATAATTTCAACAACAATGCTTATAGGAATAATTCAGTAACAACTATAGGCCATATCCTTCGCTAATGGTAATAGTTATGGTAATTCTTATGGGAATTCTTACAACAATAATAGGAGTGTACCCCCTGGTCTTGAAGCTATTCTTAATGAATTTATTAGTACACAAACTGCTTTTAACAAATCTGTTGAGGAAATGCTCGATAAAATTGATATTCTCGCTTCTAAGGTTGATAGTCTTGCCTCTGATGTTGATCTTTTAAAATTGAAAGTTATGCCTAATAAGGATATTGATAATAAGATTGTTACTACAGCAAATGCCATCCAAGTTCGAATTAATGAGAATATTAGATTAATGGCCGAATTGCATGCTAGGTGGGAAAGAGAAGAAAATGAAAAACTTGCTAAAGAGAATAATGTAGCTAAAGTTTGGACTATTACCACCACTAGTAATGTTAATGATTCACATGTTCCTACACCTCCTACTATCAATGGTAAACTAATTGGTGTTGGCAATGATTCTAATCCTAGTGCAAAGCGTGCAAAATTACCTGAAACTGCTAAAACTGCTGAAATTGATAAAACTGCTGAAATTTTTCAAAATATTGGGGATAATGATCCCATTGCTGTAGATCATAATGGTTTATACTTTGATGATTGTCACATCTCTGAAGTTATAAAGTTCTTACAAAATCTTGCTAAAAGTCCCAACGCTAGTGCTATAAATTTGGTCTTTACAAAACATATTACAAATGCTCTCATAAAAGCTAGAGAAGAGAAACTAAAACTTGAAACTTCTATTCCTAGGAAGTTGGAAGATGGTTGGGAGCCCATCATTAAGATGAGGGTCAATGATTTTAATTGTAATGCTTTATGTGATCTTGGTGCGAGTATTTCTGTTATGCCTAAGAAAATTTATGATATGCTTGACTTGCCACCATTGAAGAATTGTTATTTGAATGTTAATCTTGTTGATAATGCTATAAAGAAACCTTTGGGGAGGATTGATAATGTTCGTATTATGGTTAACAATAACCTTGTCCCCGTTGATTTTGTTGTCTTGGATATTGAATGCAATGCATCTTGTCCCATTCTATTGGGAAGACCTTTTCTTCGAACTGTTGGTGCCACCATTGATATGAAGGAAGGTAATATTAAATATTAATTTCCTCTCAGGAAAGGTATGTAACACTTCCCTAGAAAGATAATGAAGTTACCTTATGATTCTATTATTCGTACAAATTATGATGTTGATGTTTCGTCTCTTGATAATACTTGATTCACACTTTCTGCGCCTAGCTGAAAGGCGTTAAAGAAAAGCGCTTATGGGAGACAACCCATTATTTTACTTCTGCACTTTATTTTATATTTGAGTCTTGGAAGTTGTTTACTACTGTAGCAACCTCTCCTTATCTTTATTTTATTGCATTGTTGTGCCAAGTAAAGTCTTTGATAGTAAAGCCAATACTAGATTTGGATTACTGCGCAGGAACAGATTTCTTGCTGTCACGAATTTGAGCAGTAGTCCCTGTAGAAAAATCAAAAAAATCTGCCAATTTACGTGCGTGATCCTCAGATATGTACGCAACTTTCATTCAATTTGGGCATGTTCATCTGAGCAAGTCTGGTGCCACTTTAAAATTCGTCTTTACGAACTGTTCTGTTTTGACAGATGCTGCCTTTTATTTCGCATTGCCTCTTTTGCTATGTTTGGTGGATTTCTTTGTTCCATTAACTTTCAGTAACTTTGTGCAATGTCCAGAAGTGTTAATAATGATTATGTCACCTCTGAATATATGAATTATGCACTGACCCTCTAATGAGTTTGTTTCGAGTTTGGTGTGGAGGAAGTTTTCAAGGGTCAAGAGAGGAGGATGATACAATATGATCAAGAAGAGTGAAAAGTCAAAGCTTGGGGATGCCCCCGTGGTTCATCCCTGCATATTTTAAGAAGACTCAAGCGTCTAAGCTTGGGGATGCCCAAGGCATCCCTTCTTCATCGACAACTTATCAGGTTCCTCCAGTGAAACTATATTTTTATTCCGTCACATCTTATGTGCTTTACTTGGAGCGTCTGTTTGTTTTTGTTTTTGTTTGAATAATTCGGATCCTAGCATTCTTTATTTGGGAGAGAGACACGCTCCGCTGTTTCGTATGAACACATGTGTTCTTAGCTTTATCTTTAATGTTCATTACGAAACTTGAACTATTTCTTTCATTGTTATATGGTTGGAAACGGAAAATGCCGCATGTGGTAAATGGTTTAATGTCTTGAATAATGTGATACTTGGCAATTGTTGTGCTCATATAGATCTTGTTTAAGCTCTTGCATTATGTACCTTGTTCTCATTAATGAATAACTACATAGAGCTTGTTAAAATTTGGTTTGCATGATTGATCTCTAGAGTCTAGATATTTTCTGGTTGACGTGTTTGAACAACAAGGAGACAATGTAAAGTCTTATAATACTTACAATATGTTCATATGTGAGCTTTGCTGCACCTTTTATACTTGAGTTTGCTTCAAACAACCTTGCTAGCCTAGCCTTGTATTGAGAGGAATTCTTCTCGTGCATCCAAATCCTTGAGCCAATAACCATGCCATTTGTGTCCACCATACCTACCTACTACATGGTATTTCTCCGCCATTCCAAAGTAAATTACTTGATTGCTACCTTTAAAATTTCTATTCTTTGTCTTTGCAATATATAGCTCATGGGACAAATAGCCTTAAAAACTATCGTGGTGAAGAATATGTACTTATGTGTTTTATTTCTTAATAAGTTGCTTGTTGAGCGGTAACCATGTTTACGGGGACGCCATCAACTTTACCTTTGTTGAATATCATGTGAGTTGCTATGCATGTTCGTCTTGTACGAAGTAAGAGCGATTTTCATGATCAAATGGTTTGAGTATGCATCTTGTTAGAGAAGAACATTGGGCCGCTAACTAAAGCCATGATTCATGGTGGAAGTTTCAGTGTGGACAACTAATCCTCAATCTCTTATGAGAATTTTAATTGTTGTTGAATGCTTATGCATTGAAGAGGAGTCCATTATCTGTTGTCTATGTTGTCCCGGTATGGATGTCTAAGTTGAGAATAATCAAAACCGAGAAATCCAATGCGAGCTTTCTCCTTAGACCTTTGTACGGGCGGCATAGAGGTACCCCTTTGTGACACTTGGTTGAAACATATGCTATGCAATGATAATCCGTGTTAATCCAAGCTAATTAGGACAAGGTGCGAGCACTATTAGTATACTATGCATGAGGCTTGCAACTTATAGGATATCTTATACATAACACATATGCTTTATTACTACCGTTGACAAAATTGTTTCTTGTTTTCAAAATGAAAAGCTCTAGCACAAATATAGTAATCAATGCTTCCCTCTGCGAAGGGCCTATCTTCTACTTTATTGTTGAGTCAGTTTGCCTATTCCTTCTATCTTAGAAGCAAACACTTGTATCAACTGTGTGCATTGATTCTTACATGTTTACTTATTGCACTTATTATATTACTTTGTGTTGACAAATATCCATGAGATATATATGTTGAAGTTGAAAGCAACCGCTGAAACTTATATCTTCCTTTATGTTGCTTCAATGCCTTTACTTTGAATTTATTGCTTTATGAGTAACTCTTATGCAAGTCTTATTGATGCTTGTCTTGAAAGTATTATTCATGAAAAGTCTTTGCTATATGATTCATTTGTTTACTCATTATCTTCTTCATTGCTTCGAATCGCTGCATTCATTTCATATGCTTTACAATAGTATGATCAAGATTATGATAGCATGTCACTTCAGAAATTATCTTTGTTATCGTTTACCTACTCGAGGGCGAGTAGGAACTAAGCTTGGGGATGCTTGATACGTCCCAAACGTATCTATAATTTCTTATGTTCCATTCTACTTTTATGATGATACTCACATGTTTTATACACATTATATGTCATTATTATGCATTTTCCGGCACTAACCTATTGACGAGATGCCGAAGAGCCGATTCTTTGTTTTCTGCTGTTTTTGGTTTCGAAATCCTAGTAAGGAAATATTCTCGGAATTGGACGAAATCAACACCCGGGGGCCTATTTTTCCACGAAGCTTCCGGAAGTCCGAAGAGGAGACGAAGTGGGGCCACGGGCGCCGCCACGGTAGGGGCGGCGCGGCACCGCAAGGGGCCGCGCGGCCACGTTGTGTGGGGCCCCGTGACGCCTCCGACCTGCCCTTCCGCCTACTTAAAGCCTTCGTCGCGAAACCCCCGATGCGAGAGCCACGATACGGAAAACCTTCCCGGAGACGCCGCCGCCGCCAATCCCATCTCGGGGGATTCGGGAGATCCCCTCCGGCACCCTGCCGGAGAGGGGAATCATCTCCCGGAGGTCTCTTCATCGCCATGATCGCCTCCGGATCGATGTGTGAGTAGTCCACCCCTGGACTATGGGTCCATAGCAGTAGCTAGATGGTTGTCTTCTCCTCATTGTGCTATCATGTTAGATCTTGTGAGCTGCCTATCATGATCAAGATCATCTATTTGTAATCCTTCATGTTGTGTTTGTTGGGATCCGATGAATATTGAATACTATGTCAAGTTGATTATCAATCTATCATATATGTTATTTATGTTCTTGCATGCTCTCCGTTGCTAGTAGAGGCGCTGGCCAAGTTGATACTTGTGACTCCAAGAGGGGGTATTTATGCTCGATAGTGGGTTCATGCCTCCATTAAATGCAGGACGAGTGACGAGAAAGTTCTAAGGTTGTGGATGTGATGTTGCCACTAGGGATAAAACATCGATGCTTTGTCTAAGGATATTTGTGTTGATTACATTACGCACCATACTTAATGCAATTGTCTCATTGTTTACAACTTAATGCTGGAGGGGTTTGGATGATAACTCTGAAGGTGGACTTTTTAGGCATAGATGCATGCTTGGATAGCGGTCTATGTACTTTGTCGTAATGCCCTGATTAAATCTCATAGTACTCATCATGATATATGTATGTGCATTGTTATGCCTTCTTTATTTGTCAATTTCCCAAGCTGTAGTTTGTTCACCCAACATCTCGCTATCTTATGGGAGAGACACCACTAGTGAACTGTGGACCCCGGTCCTATTCTTTACATCTGAAATACAATCTATTGCAATTGTTCTTACTTGTTCTTCGCAAACAATCATCATCCACACTATACATCTAATCCTTTGTTTACAGCAAGCCGGTGAGATTGACAACCTCGCTGTTACGTTGGGGCAAAGTTCTGTGATTGTGTTGTGAAGGTTCCACGTTGGCGCCGGAATCCCTGGTGTTGCGCCGCACTACACTCCTCCGCCATCAACCTTCAACGTGCTTCTTGACTCCTACTGGTTCGATTAAACCTTGGTTTCTTACTGAGGGAAACTTGCTGCTGTGCGCATCACACCTTCCTCTTGGGGTTCCCAACGGACGTGTCAACTACACGCATCACATGACAAAGGGAATCAGTATAGTATGTAAATGGTTCAATCGATCACTAAGTTATCGTTGAATGTGTGGGAGCCATTATGGATCTCCAGATCCCGCTATTGTTTATTGGTCGGAGAAGAGTCTCAACCATGTCTGCATAGTTCACGAACCGTAGGGTGACACACTTAAGGTTTGATGTCGTTTTAGTAGATATGGAATATGGAATGGAGTTCGAAGTTTTGTTCGGAGTCTCAGATGGGATCCGGGACATCACGAGGAGGTCCGGAATGGTCCGGAGAATAAGATTCATATATAGGAAGTCATTTTCTAAGTTTGAAAATGATCCGGTGCATTTATGGAAGGTTCTAGAATGTTCTAGAAAAGTCCGGAAGAAATCATCATGGAAGGTGGAGTCCCGAAGGGACTCCACCTAGCATGGCCGGCCAACCAAAGGGGGGAGGAGTCCCAGGTGGACTCCACCACAGTGGGCCGGCCACCCCACCAAGGGAAAGGGGAGAGTCCCACCCCAAGTAGGATTCGTCCATATGGCAGTTTTTGAATTGGGGTCTTATTCGAAGACTTGGGAAAATCCTTGGGGGTTCCACCTATATAATTAGGAGGAGAGGGAGGGGGCAGCCCAAGCCTTGGCCGCACCACCTAGGGCACCCCTGGCCGGCGCCCTAGACACCCCCTCTCTCCAAACCCTAGCACACCTCCCTCCTCCACCTCTCTCCCGTAGTGCTTACGGCGAAGCC
>NC_061508.1:230044832-230102018 GCF_022539505.1 Lolium rigidum | reverse complement strand
CATCATTCTCCACACTATACGTTTAATCATTTGTTTACAGCAAGCCGGTGAGATTGACAACCTGACTGTTAAGTTGGGGCAAAGTATTGTGATTGTGTTGTGCAGGTTCCACGTTGGCGCCGGAATCTCTGGTGTTGCGCCGCACTACACTCCTTCACCAACAACCTTCACGTGGCCTTCATCTCCTACTGGTTCGATAAACCTTGGTTTCTTACTGAGAGAAACTTGCTGCTGTACGCATCACACCTTCCTCTTGAGGTTCCCAACGGACGTGTGCTTCACGCGTCATCAACTGTCTTGCCGTAGATGTCGAGCACTGGCTCGAACAGCAGGAAGGAGGCGGGCTTCACTCCTTTCGGTCGTGGGAAGAGGGTTGTCGTGCGAGTCTGGTGGCGAAGCGAGGAAGAGAACGAGAGGCTCTGCGTGTTTAAAGGCGACGGCGGCGTCCATGGTGCACCGGGTGCACGTGCAGAGAGAGGAAGGGCGGTGTCTCGTGAATGGCTTGGATGGGCGGTGTCACTGCGCGTACAGGCCGCACAGAACGTTTTGGAGCGGAGCTCCTGTCCAAGCTAAGGGGAAACAGCTAGGAGAAGGAGTGGTCACATCCTCTGCCAGATTTTCGACGAAAAGCCGCGAAACGGAGCAGACGGGCGCGAGCAAGCCGAGGCGTGGCAAGGGTTCTCCACTCGTGTGCACGTGCGCGTGCGCGGTACACGTCCGCACCACCGCACAAGGTCGAAAAGTACAGGGATGGAGCTTGGTGTCGCAGGCGCGGCCGTGCCAATAACTATGTCGTGCTCGCCCGGCATAGGGAGAGTCGGATGGGTGGTGCAGCAAGAGAGAGTGAGCGGGAGTGTGTCTGAAAGGGAGAGAGGATTCCTGGGGCACAATGTCTATGGTTCCTGGTCGTGCAAGGAAGAGAGGTGAGAGGAGGAAGGGCACAAGGCTTCCCGACGGGTCACGTCCGCGCGGCTCGGCGCGCGCACAGGCCAGCGTCAGGGCGGCGTGTAGGGACGGGAGGTAAACGACATGAATAAGAGACAGGCGTGCATCGCGGGGTACCGGGATGGGAGGTAGCGTTTGAGGGCGAAGGGACATGGCGAGAGGAGGCAGGTCGGCTCGGAGCGGAGACGACGACTTGTTGCCCGCCAGGTGTTCGACGATGGGCCGATCGCTAGAGCGTGAACGTTTCCAGCCAGGAGAAAGACTACAAGGATAGGTGAGTGGTTGGTTTCGATCAGGAACGATGCGGGAAGGATACCGACTCGGTCGATGGGTCAATCGAATGGAGCGGGAGGAGAGTGCACAGCGCCATGAACTCTCAAGGTCTTGCCCCGGCCACACTCCCTCTCAAAAAGAAAAGTGACAAAAGGGGCACTGTAGCAATGCTGCAGGACTGGAAGCGTGCAAGAGAGGAGAGGAGTCTGGGGAAGCTGCGCAGCAATAGTGCCGCGCTGGGTAGCTGCTTACAGGAGACAGAGGGGAGAGAGGGAGGCGTGCCTCTCTCTTCTCGAGTGGTCGCCGGCAGAGAAAGAAGAAGGGGAGTGGTGGAGGCGGTCGTGGAGCAGTGGGTGCGTCCCATGAGATCATGATGTTGCAGCGAAAAGAACTGGCCAAGCCAGGATGGGAAGGGAGAAGGTAATGGAAGGGTGGCATGCCATGCATATATGGCCGGCCATGCCATCACCTCATTTTCTCCAGTTTTGCCAATTTACTAGAGGTGCTAAAGATGCAAATATTTGGGATTTTGATGTGTCGATATGTTAAGCAAGGGTCAGAGGGTCTACAGAATTTTTCAGAAGAATTTTTGGTTCAGTAGAGAAGAAATGGGTGAGTGATCCCTTTCTCCAAAAATATGATCTTCAAGGATCATGCGTTGATGCACTTAGAAATTTTCAGAGATGAATTCAGTGTATGAGTTAGTGGCATCACAATGCCATTTGCTTTGACCTAAGGTTGACACTTAGAGGATTCTCTGCGATGCACATAACCTCTTTTGGTTTGGAGAAAAATAAATAAATGCAAAGACTTCTTCCAAGACACAATCTTGTAGTTTTTTGAATGCATTCGTAAAAAATGGTAAGTGCCAAACCATGGACCTGTAAATAGCAATGAGAGTTGTCCCATGATTTTAGGTTTAGCCGAAATAACAAGGCTATGTGCACGCACTTAGCCATTAAAGTAACTAACAAACATTAGCAAGAGTACCAACACTAGTATTGCAGATGAAAACAATCAGACAGTCTAGACGACCTCGTTGGGAGTCCAGAATAAGAAATCACCATTATCAATGACGTAGCAGCAGAAACAAATATATCTAGATAAATTTAACCTTCCACAATCATCATTGACACCAAGAAGAAGATCTCGTCGACGAACGAAGGGTCGAAGATCAGATATTATTTACGATGACATCTCCATTGACGTGAAGGTAAAAAAGAAGACAACTAACAAAATCAAAAACTAATATATTCAAAATTCAAATTGTTGTGGGTATACTTCATGGGTGTACCATCGATAGTGCCTAGATCCGGCAAGCCCGGGTGGCCCACAGATGGTGATGAGGCATGTGGCCCGTCGGGCGGCCCAGTTGCTGTTGATCCTAACGGAAGATGTCCGGCCCAGGAGCAGGGGAGCCGGATCCGACCGACCTTAGGAGGAACCCGGATCCATGAATGCCCAGAAGGAACCCGGATCCGGGACGACGTGTAGAGGAAGGCGGATCCTTGGCGTGCACGGCAAGACATAGTATCGTAGTTAGGCAAACCTGTAATCCGGCTAGGACTCTCCATGTAAACCCTAGATCCGTGCGCCTTTATAAGCCGGATCCTGGGAGCCCTAGAGGCACAACCACAACTCATTGTAACAATGCGAAAGCGCCCAGATAATTCCAGACAAGCAGCAGTAGGCCTTGCCATCGTGCAGGTGTTCCGAAGCTGGGTAACTCGCGTACCACCGTCCCGTGTGCACTCCGCCCTAGGGCCCCTACTTCTTCTCCCCCTCGTGAGGATCCCTCCTCCGAGGTACCGTTGAATAGGCAACGACCGTTGGCGCCCACCGTGGGGCCTGCGGCGTCAGGAGGCCGGAACCGAGAGGGTTCTGCCATGGGAAGCTACGACGACACCATCGCTGTGGGGCGTGTCCTTTACGCCGGAAATCTGCCGATCGTCCCTCCGGATGAGTGCTGGATTCCGGCTAAAACCGACCCCGTCAAGCTCTCCATCGTCCCAGTTGGCGGCATACACATCTTCATCGGGGAAACCGTCGATTCCGACGGAAACCCACTGGTAAGTAGCGCTGACGCGACCGCTGCTGAGCGGAACGCAGTCGCGAAGATCCGATCTGAGACGCAGGAACTTCCTAGCGAAGATTCCGCCTTAGATCTGAAAAAATCAAACCCCACCCAATCCGCCCCTGAGCAGGAAATAAAGGTGGAAGACCAATGCAGATCCGCCTGGGTATCCCAGGTGTTAGAGAAGCAAAGGTGTCACTTTGTGCACTTCTTGGCCCATACCGCCGGAACCGCCCCTCAAGAAGCCGGAGCTGGTCCCGAGCAGGTCGAGGTCCCGGAAAACAACGCTGCTCCGGATCAGCAAGAGGCTGTCGGAGAAAGCGGAACTCCGGCTGAAGAGTCGATTTTGCGAAATCTAAGCCCAATTTCCGGAGATACCCAATCCATGGACACTGAAGAGTTCGATCGCAAGGTGAAGGAATATGGATACGGTGATCAGCCTGAAGTTGACTCCGCCCAGCCAAAGCAGGTACTTCCGACTGTAGCGGCGCTGGGAGAACACAGATCAGAAGAGGCAGGCACCCAATCCGACCCCCAGCCATCCCATCAGGGATCTCCAATGTCGCGGGAGCGACCCCGTAAGGATTCTTCCTCGGAGGACCTCCTGTCGCTCGAAGAGATGGTCGCACAAGCGAGCATGGATGCGGTTTATCGCTCGGATATTCTTAACAAACCCATCACTCCCGAAGACGTAGAAGCATTAGACGCTAAGAGACTGGAGCTGCTGGCCACAGCCAAAAAGTTTAAGGACACCGCAGCCGCCATGCTGGAGGAAAGGAAGCACGCCGCAGTTTTTGTGGAAGACTTCATCCAGCGCAAGCAGGAGGTGGACGAAGGACTGGCAAAGGTCAAGGAACTCCGAAAGCATTGGGAGGACAAGATCGTTGAAGCTCATCATGAGGTCGAAAGGACCCGGCGTGAGTTGATAGCTCCCCGCAGGATCACCTTCGCAACTCCAACGGAGCAGCAACCGTTCGCAACCCCAAAGGACAATATGACGAAAGCTGCAGAGATCTTGAAGAAAAAGAACGAGGAGATCGACATCGACTACGTTCGCACGCTCGTCGCTTCAGCAGTGAAGCAGCAGTGCAAGGCAGACACTTCGCGCAAGTTGGAGTCTAACCCAGAGCATTGCGTCTCCACTGCGCAGAAGGACGCCCACGATAATCGCCATCGAGATGACGAATCGCGGACCGGATCTTCGGAACGCAGAAGGAAAACCAGGGAACACCCAAATCCGATCCCCGTACCATCAAAGACGCCACCGTCAGATCCAAGAAAGGGAAAGGATGCAATGTACTCTGGACGGGACAAGTACCGTAACCCCTCTCCTCCGCCCAATGGTTACCCGCGTCCCTCTCGCCGCCGTAGTCCAGCCGGAAACACCGAGGCCCCAGGGGCATGGTGGAATTGTTATCCGCGACAACGTGCTGCCTTCAAGAAACAGAAACAGGGAGCGCACGCCGGAGCCTCGCCGGAACCAGAACAACGATCGTGAGCCCGAGCCTAGGAGGAGTCGGGATGACGAGCGCGATCCGGAACCTCGCCGGAGCCGGAACGACCAGGGCAGCCAGCGCCACAGCGAAGGCAGCCGCAGGAGCCGGAGCCAGCACCGGGAGGGCCGAGGAGAATCTGAAGGCGGAAGCAAGAGGTCGGATCGGCCCCCTCGCAGGTCTCCCTCACCACCACCTAGCGGTGGCGGCGGAGATGGAGGCGGAGGCGGCGGCCGAAGATCTCGCTCTCGCTCACAGTCTCCCCGTCACGGCTCGCGCGACGCGCGGGAACGCCTCAACGAATACAGAACCGACTACATCGGTCCGAAGTGCTTTGGCAGGATGATTCGAGAAGAACCAAAGCCAAGGATGAACCTCAAGCTACCCGGAAACCTGAAGCATTATGATGGCACCGAAAGGCCGGATACCTGGATTGAGGATTACTACAATGCAGTAACCTTCGCCGGAGGAACCCCTAATATCGCCTACCGCATGCTCTAGTTGTACCTTGTAGGTCCAGCCCGGATCTGGCTCAGCGACCTCGAGAAGAACTCCATCTTTTGCTGGTTTGACCCGAAGACCGCTTTCGAGAAACACTTCAGAGGCACCTACAAAAGACCTGCCACGGCAAGCGACTTACAAGCTTGTATCCGGAAGAAGGGAGAATCCTCAAGAAACTTCCTCACACGATGGTTGGCATGCAGGAACGAGTGCGAAAACGTCGACCACACCACTGCCATGTACGCCTTCATTGGTGGACTGCAGAGAGGAGGATTGCTGAGGAACAAGCTCACTTGTTTGGCTAACGCAAATAAACTGACTTTGGATGAAATGATCTCCATTGCCAGTGACCATACTGCCGCCGACGATGATGCAGGCGGTGATATCGCAGCTACAACAATCCCCCTACATCAACAAAAGAAGAACCGTGATAACGGCAACAGCAGCAGCCATAAACGCAAAAACCCTGATGACCAGAAGAGTGGCGGATCCGAGATGGTCGCCATGGCGTTCCAACGCGGAGGTTCAGGGAGGCGGAAGAGGACGCGGCCGTGGAGGCGGAGCCGGCAGGGGTCAGCAGCATGGCACTGAGGTCACAGCTGGCGGATCCCGCGCCCCGCAAACCTACGAGGAGTATAGAGACATGCCCTGCCTGGCCCACCTGGATCCGGTTACAGGGAAGTCCACTCACACCAACCGCAACTGCAAGTGGGTCAACGACCTAAAGAACGACCCGGAGGCAGGATACAAGCGAGCCCGGAAGCACCGCCCACGCGGCAAAGGAGGCAAGGGCAAGAACAAGGACAAAGAGGAAGACAGTTCCGAGGCAATGGATGAGGATGATAACTCGCCGGATCCCAAGGCAGGGTCCGCAGGTAAATCCAACCCATTCGAGAAAAAGAGCGTGGGGGCTTACCACACTTTCCTCGGAACCCCAACGGTCCGCGCTACAAAGTCAGCTACCCGGATCCTGAACGCCACAGTTCCGGCTGTGCCGCAGTATGTCAGGTGGTCGGAAGTTCCGTGCATATTTGACAGGGAGGATCATCCTGCCATTGTGCCAAAAGAATGCTACGCCTTGGTTGTAAGTCCCCGCATAGACGGGTACGACTTCTCCAAGTGCCTCATGGATGGTGGAGCCAGCTTGAACATCATGTACCTGGAGACTCTGGAACGAATGAACCTCACCAAGGAACAGCTCAAACACGGCAACACCGAGTTTCATGGCGTGGTTCCGGGTAAGAAGGCGAACTCCCTCGGCGGCATCACACTTCCCGTGGCCTTCGGCGATGTTCACAATTTCCGCGAAGAAAAGATCACGTTTGAAGTTGTGCCCTTCAAGAGCTCCTACCACGTCATCTTCAGCGAGGCCCACCTACCACAAGTTCCACGCAAGAGCGTGCTACATCTACAACAAGCTCAAGATTTCGGGTCCTAAGGGTATGATCACCGTATCCGGAGACTACAAAAAGGCTCATGAGTGCGAGTTGGGCGAAGCCGCCTTCGCAGAGTCTGTGATATCTGGAGAAGAGCTGAAAGGCTACAGAGCCGCGGTGGATCCGACTGAGATGCAGACCACCAAGAAGCAGATCTCCAAACAGAAAAACTCCTTCAGGGCCGCGATAGAGACCAAGAAAGTCAACTTCAAGGAAGATGGCGCTACCAAGCAAGTCTCGATCGGAGCCAACATGGACCCCAAATAGGAAGACGCGCTCGTCGAGTTCCTCCGCGCTAACATGGATATCTTCGCATGGCAACCTTCTGACATGTCCGGAGTACCAAGGAACTCGCCGAGCACTACCTCAACATAAACCCAGGGGCTAAACTGGTGAAGCAAGCTATGCGACGCTTTGGAGATAAGAAGGGCCGCGCCATAGGAATGGAATTAGCAAAGTTACTAGAGGCAGGTTTTGTAATAGAAGTAATCCACACTGATTGGGTCGCAAATCCCGTCCTTGTACCCAAAAAGAATACTGAAATACTAAGAATGTGCATCGATTACTCGGCTTGAACAAACATTGCCCGAAAGATCCGTTCCCCGCACGCGCATTGACCAAGTCATTGATTCGACGGCGGGGCGGAACTTCGTGTTTTCTTGATGCGTATTCCGGGTATCACCGGATCCGGATGAAGGAGTCTGACCAAAAGGCGACCTCATTCATCACCCCATTTGGCACTTACTGCTATGTTACTATGCCCTTTGGCTTGAAAAACGCAGGTGCCACCTACCAACGTACGATGCAGCGGTGCCTGAAGGACCAGATTGGCCGAAACGTACACGCCTACGTCGACGACATCGCGGTCATGACTCGGAAAGGATCCGACTTGATCAACGATCTCACAGAAACCTTTGAGAACCTCCGTCGGTACAAGATGATGTTGAATCCGCTGAAGTGCGTCTTTGGCGTACCAGCTGGAAAACTCTTTGGCTTCATTGTCTCTAGCAGGGGCATTGAAGTGAACCCGGAAAAAATCAAGGCAATTTTGTGCCTAAAAAGGCCAACTTGTCTCAAAGATGTGCAACGGCTCACTGGTTGTGTCGCAGCAATCAGCAGGTTTGTTAGCCGTCTTGGCGAGAAGGCACTTCCCCTGTACAAGCTATTGAAGAAAACGGACAAGTTTGTCTGGGACGAGGCAGCGGATGCAGCTCTACAAGGGTTGAAGGACATACTCACCTCCCCACCTATCCTAGCAGCTCCGGGAGAGTCGAGCCTATGCTCCTTTGCACGGCAGCCACCAACATGGTCATCGGCCTCGTCATCGTGGTGGAACGACGGGAAGAAGGTCACGAATATGGAGTCCAAAGGCCGGTCTACTATATTAGTGAGGTCCTTACGGAATCCAAACAGCGCTACCCTCACTTTCGAAGTTAGCCTACGGAGTATTCCTGGGCAGCAGGAAGCCGAGACATTACTTCCAAGAACATCCGATGACGGTCGTGAGCAAGGCTCCGCCGTCAGCGATTCTCAACAACGCTGACGCAACAGGACGCACAACAAAATGGGGGATTGAATTATCCGCCTTCGACATCGACTACAAAGCCGGGACCGCGGTCAAATCCCGGGTCTTGGCCGATTTCGTCGCAGATTGGACGAAGCTCCGGATGCAAATCCGGGCCGGAACGAGAAACATGGGTTATGCACTTCGATGGATCCAAGCGAGCATCAAGGCTCGGGAGCCGGAGTCACCACTGAAGTCCCCTACCGGAGAAGAACTGCAATACGTTTTGCAGATCCACTTCGAAGCTACAAACAACATGGCGGAGTACGAGGCTCTACTACACGGACTGCGCATCGCTAAGGAAATAGGGATCAAGCACATTATCTGCTGCGGAGATTCCGACACAGTGGCACGGCAAGTAGCCGGAACCTGGAATGCCAGAAATTCCGTCATGGCGGCTTACCGAGACGAAGTTGACGAGATCGCCAAGTGCTTTCTAGGATACGAAGTCAAGTACGTCCGGAGAGACGACAACGCAGCGGCAGACATGCTGTCCAAGCTCGGATCCGGCAGGAAACCAATTCCGCCTGGTATTTTCCTGGAGCACCTACGGATACCCTCGGTGAAGGGCGCTAACCCGGAAAACCCAGACGTGGCAGTATCTCCGGCTAGAGAAGTGATGGCTATCATTCCGGCTTGGACACAGCCTTTCCTGGACTACCTCATTGATCAGAAGTTGCCGGAGGACGAGGTCCTCGCGCGACGGATCGTCGAGCGAGCAAGATCCTACACAATTGTTGATGGACAGCTCTACAAACGAAGCGCAACAGGGGTATTTCTCAAGTGCGTCTCTAATAAAGATGGCATTGAAATCCTCAGAGAGATCCACGCAGGGGATTGCGGGCATCATGCCGCTCCCAGGTCACTCGTTGCAAAAGCTTTTCGGCTAGGCTTTTATTGGCTCACAGCTAAAGAAGATGCTGACAAGATAGTCAAGACCTGCCGAGGTTGTCAGTACTACGCTACTCAACCAAATGCTCCAGCCCAAGAGCTGAAGACCATACCTATCACATGGCCGTTTGCGGTCTGGGGGCTCGATATGGTTGGTAAGTTAAAAAGATCATCTCCTGGCGGTTTTGAATACCTCTTGGTCGCTGTTGACAAATTCAGCAAATGGATCGAGGCAAAGCCAGTGAGAAAAGCCGACGGTGCTACGGCACTAAAATTTGTCTGCAGCCTCGTGATGAGATTCGGCATCCCACACAGCATAATCACAGATAATGGCACAAACTTCGCTCAGGGAGAATTAAAGGATTACTGTGAGACAGTAGGGATTCGACTGGACCTTGCATCTGTGGCTCACCCACAAACCAATGGTCAAGTTGAAAGGGCTAACGGTCTAATATTATCAGGAATTAAGCCACGCCTTGAAGAACTGCTGCGACGAGCAGCTGGAGCTTGGGCTGACGAGTTGGACGCTGTCTTATGGAGTTTGCGAACTACCCCTAACAGGTCAACAGGGTTTACCCCATTTTTCCTGGTATACGGATCCGAAGCCGTGATTCCCTCCGACATCATCCACGATTCACCGCGAGTTTCCGCCTACAATAAAGAAACGATCGACGAGGCCGGACGGCTATCCGTGGACCTGATCGAAGAAGCTCGAATTTAGCCGACCGAGCGCTCCGCCATCTACCCAGCGAAGCTCCGACGTTATCACGGTCGTCGAGTTCGAATCGCTCTTTCATGACAGGAGACCTGGTCCTCCGCCTTCGGCAGGTGAAAGACCATAAGCTGCAGTCCCCATGGGAAGGACCCTTCGTCGTTAGCAAAGTGCTTCATAACGGATCGTACTACCTTGTTGATTTCCGAGAGCTGAGGGACATACCTGCTAATTGGCACCGGAAACGCAAGCGTGAGGATCCGGATGACATCTACGACGAGACAGATCGCCCCTGGAACATCGCACAGCTACGTCCTTTCCACACTTAGCGTATTTTTCCGAGTTACAAACTACGTAATAGTTATACATGATCAATGAAATAAAGCTTATGGTTCACTCTTCGAGTCTTTTACCTCCTTTACTTGTTCATTTTTAGATCATGTGTGTTTTCCGACTAAAACCGCAGAGCTGGATATTTCCGCCTAGGCGTGTATGAAAAGTTGTGATTTTCAAAAATCGTCCTTTAGGACGTAAGCTTAAGTTTTCTGATTAAATTGTTATCTGTTGCGAACTCGTGGATTCCTAGTAGCGATTTCCGGCACCTATGCTTGGGGGCTTGTTTCCGCGGTTATTGACGGATTACCATTGGGTTTCGTCGCCGCTGGTGAGCGGTTCCGGCTAAGGTCTTCCGGCTCGCGGAAGGTCAAGCGGGCAAGCCGGAAAACAACGAAGTCAGCACTTGCTTTCCGACATAAAACGAAAACATGCACATAATATTAACGGATAGCAGGATAAGTGTTTCCGCCCCATGCATAGTCGTTTCGTCCCTAGCTACTTAAGAATTTAAAAGTCTTATTACAAACCCACTTCGGGGCCAAAATGATGCAACTCTGTTTCATTGTTCAAAACGGGAACTCTACTCGGAGCTCTCCTCTTCAGATTCCTGGTAGGCGGAGCCGTCGCCGTCGCTGTCGCCGGAGCCGGCCTCGGAGCCATCACCAGAGCCTCCTTCGGAACGCTCGATGCTTGACCCGGAGCCCTCCCCCTAATACTCTGGCTCGCCTTCTTCCTCCTCTGCATCGGAAAATCCCTTGGGCAGAGCGTGCTTGCTGTACCAGAACGAGTTATTCACCCGCCTGACAAACAACTGCTCGTACCCTTGGGTTTCCGCGAGGATGGCGCCCATGTCGGAACCTTTTGGAGCTCCCCGCGCAACATCCGAAAAGTTGAGTGAAGGGAAGTGAGCCTTGCAGGTGGCTAAGACCAAGGAGGCGACTCCGCGCGCGGAAGATTTTTGCCAATCCTTGATGAAGTCCGACACTTGTTCCATTAGCTGGGTCATCGTGTCGATCACGGAAGTTTTGGCCTTCTTCAAAGACAGAGTCTTGGCGATTCCGCGACAGGCCTCAAACAGCGCGCCAATGGAAGTCCGCACTTCTTCGTATGCCTCCGTCCTCTTCAGGTTAGACTCTTTTGACCACTCGAAGCCAAGGCTTGCTGTGGAAGAAGGAGGTTCAGTTCCGTTTCTAAGAGTAAAGCATACGAGGGTAGTCGGAACAGCAACGCGGAAAAATACTTACGGAAGATAAGTTTGTCGATGGTCTCCGCCTCCGTTTCCAGAACTTTGTTTTTCGACACCAAGGAAGTCACACGACTCTGGTTCTTCTTGAGTTTATCATTCAGATCTGCCAGGTCGCGGGCATGTTTCTCGGAGAGCTCCTTCCTCGCCTTATTCTCCTTGTCGGAGGATTCTTTCATAAAGGTCTTGAGGGACTCGTTCTCCGCTTCAAGCACCTGGACCTTGGCGGATAACTCGTCGAACTTGGAGTGCTTGGCGGTCTCTTCTGTAGGCGGAAAGTTGCACATGTTATGTATCTTGAGCAGTTATATCAGCACAAAAAATCAAACCCGGATCTCGTACCCTGAAGGCGGGTCTCAAGAAGCTGGATAGCCTTTTGGCTGTTTTCCGCGTTCTGGCGCAGCCCCTCGATCTCCGTGATTTGCTCCAGTACATGCACGCGTAGATCTTCGTGCAATTTCCGTGTGGTCTGCGAAGTAGCAAGGAGTTAGCCGGATATTCAAAATCTTGGGGGCTGGTGAGGAATTCAAAGTCTTGGAGGTATAAAAATTTTAAATTTCCGCCTAAGGTACATCTTGGGAAAGCATCGGCTAATACATGTTACACGGAAATATATCACCCAATGCTTGGGGGCTAGTGTTACCTGCCGCACTTCCTTGTGCTTGGCGAAAAACACCTTCAGGCCGTCCTCCAGGTCGGCGAGCTCTCGCATCTCCTCGTCTGGCTTTCCCCACACTTTGTTCAGCATGGCGGAAACTTCCGCGTGGCGCTGTGCAAGGGTAAGCTTTTGCAGGGATGGAGTCGGTCGAGGGTCGACCCGAGTCGCGTTGGTGACTTGAAGGAGCTTTACCTTTTGCTCACGTTCTTCCTCTGTGGGCTCCACGAAAGCGGCGCTTGGTTGATCTTGCGGAGGAGCGAGACGAGGAGGCACCCTTGGCGGAATCACCGTGGTCAGCGGGATCTTCCGGAAGGTCATCAAGGTTGATGACGTCTTTGGGATCCGGCTTGGAGGCGGACGAAGCCTTGGGCGGAACCTCAACCTCGGGAGTAACAGGAATTGAAGCCGGAGACGGCTTGGCCCTTTTCTTCAAGACCCTTGGAGCCTTGGGGGGCTGGCTTCCGGAGCTTCAGAAAAAACAAAAAGTATGACAACTAAGTAAGAGTTTGAGCGTGAAACCAAAACTTGGATCTCGGAAACAGGCGCTTACCCGGAAGGCTTGAAGAAGTGCTGGATGGCGGGCTGCCCCTTGTTGCTGGTATTAATCAGTTTGAGGCGCTTCTTTTCCGCCTCCGCTTTCCGGGTAGCCGCAGTGCCAAGCACTTCGCGAGCGCGTTTAGCGTAGGGGCTGGAAGGAGCAGGCCTCTTCCTCTTAGCGGGGCGCGGAGCCTCGGGAGCTTCCGCCTCCGATGCAGCTTCTGGATCCGTGTTGCCGGTGGAAGGAACCCGGAGGATAGTTCCGAGTTCACTTTCTTCAAGCGCCTCGAGCTAGTGCAGAGTTAAACACTTAGATAAAAAATTTGAATGCGAAGAGAAACAATAGACTAGTCAAGATGACGTACCGCGGTTCCGGAACCATTCATGTGAATGTCTTTGTTGCACACGTGAACGTGAAGTTCACGTGGGATCTTGATGAGGAGCCGGATCCTCTTGTCGATGGCGTCGGCGGAAAGATTGTCTTTTGTGGCGCGCATTGGGTCGTCGCGCCCAGTGTATTGGAACATCAGGCGGTCCCTGTGTTGGAGCGGCTGGATCCTCTTGGTGAACCAGGAAAGGGTCAGGTCCTTCCCTGTCAGCCCCTCCTCCGTCAGTTTACAGATCCGCCTGACGGCGCGTGTGAGCTGGAGTGACTCGGAAAGGTGGGGGCAGTGCGACCATGCCGGAAGCTCGGTGGCGGGGCAGTTCTTGAACGGCGACAGTTTTCTTTCGCTCGCGGGGTCGGAGACGTCCTTCAAGTAGAAGAAACCCCTAGACCAGTACCGCGTGGATTCGTGGCGGTCGGTGTGGGGGTAGACGCGGCCCGGGCGGATCATGAAGGTGATGGATCCGCATGTTGCTAGTTCGGTGGATTGCCGGATCCTCTCCTTCTCGACAGGAAAGTAATATTGGAACAGGGAAAGCTCGGGGGTTACCCGGAGATGGCCCTCGCAGAGGGTGACGTGATTGCAGATCGCAAGCACGCTGTTCGGAGAAATGTTGTGGGGTTGGAGCCCATAGGCCTTCAGAATCTCCAGGAAGAAGTCTGAAGGCGGAAATGAAAAGCCTCGCTCCACCAGTGCTTTCGTCAGCACCATCTCGTTGTCCTCCGGGGCTGGAGCTAGTTCGTTCGGAACTGACCTCCAGCTTCCGGGTTGCAGGAAGCCCTCCGCCTCGAGGTTCTTCAATTCCATCTCAGTGGTGGTGCAGGGCCACCATTTTCCCTTGGCTTCGGAGTCTCGTTGACGAGCTTTCGACTTTTTGACGACTTCTTCCGCCTGGTGCTCCGTCTGTTCCGCCCCGGAGGCTTTCTCCGGGTGAGCGGAAGTCCCTTCAGCCTCCTTGCCGGAATCCTTTGAAGGATCCAGCCTGACTGGGACGAAGGGAGGAGGGGCGGAGGAGATTGGGGTTACCATGACAGGTTCAGAGGTTGGAGGCGGAGTCGTTGAAGACATCTGAAGAAAAGACATTGGCGGAAACAATCCTTAGTCGGATCCATCATCGTCAACCTAACGTTCATCCCTACCAACTACGGCGCGAGAACGAAGCTTGAGAGCTCACCGTGATGGAGTCCGCGGTGGTCGGAGTCGCCGGCGTCGAGGTTTCTGCGCGGTGGCTCGCTGGAGTTAACAACAGGACGAACACCGTGCGGCGGCGAAGCAACTCCGGCGAAGTTCCGGCGAGATTCCGGCACAGCGGAGAGGAAGCTCGGGGCGGCGCTGCGCAGAGAGGTTGAAAGGGGGGTGAATGAGGGTTAAGGGGTCGATGGCGGATATTTATAGGCCGGAGGGACGAGATTCGTGCTCCGCATCCTGTGGTCGGAACGCAAGCGTCGCACCGTTGGATGCGTGACACGTGTCCCAAACCCTAAACGGTAAAAATGGCTAGAGATAAGTTACCGCACAAATCGCGCGAAAATGGCGCCAGAATTGGCGGAACCGTTTGAGTCTTTTAAGATTCCGGGTAATTGCGTGAGGATAAGTTGGTTCTCATTCGAGCGGGGGGTAACCCGGAAACATATTCAAATCGTCGATGGATGAAGTCCCGCGAGAATGAGAGCATTTTCCGACTAAAGGTTGGGAAAAGAAGAAAATGTGAGGTTGGAGTTCTTCAAGTTTCTCCGCGTTGCTGATATTGTCGGAGACCATGATGGACTAGCAAGGCGGAAACAGCGAGGCGAAACTCGGAGAACTGCGGGGGCTCTTGTTGTGGGTATACTTCATGGGTGTACCATCGACGGTGCCTAGATCCGGCAAGCCCGGGTGGCCCACGAGATGGTGATGAGGCATGTGGCCCGTCGGGCGGCCCGATTCTTGTTGATCTGACGGAAGATGTCCGGCCCAGGAGCAGGGGAGCCGGATCCGACCGACCTTAGGAGGAACCCGGATCCATGGAGGCCCAGAAGGAACCCGGATCCGGGACGATGTGTAGAGGAAGGCGGATCCTTGGCGTGCACGGCAAGACATAGTATCGTAGTTAGGCAAACCTGTAATCCGGCTAGGACTCTCCATGTAAACCCTAGATCCGTGCGCCTTTATAAGCCGGATCTCGGGAGCCCTAGAGGCACAACCACAACTCATTGTAACAACGCGAAAGCGCCCGGATAATTCCGGACAAGCAGCGGTAGGCCTTGCCATCGTGCAGGTGTTCCGAAGCTGGGTAACTCGCGTACCACCGTCCCGTGTGCACTCCGCCCTATGGCCCCTACTTCTTCTCCCCCTCGTGAGGATCCCTCCTCCGAGGTACCGTCGATTAGGCAACGACACTAATTTTATTAAAAATTCCACTCATAGAATGGGTTCCCCACTCTCCCGGATGCCGGCGAGGTCGCTCGAACCTAGAGGAACCGACCTATGGTGGGGTAATTTTTCTTCAATCATGTTTACTATTTTCATCCTTGAATTGGAATAGGACCAGTACAGTCTCACGTCACCCACTCAGAACAATTTCGTTTCACATTTCAACCACTTACGGCCTCCTGTTGTAGACCGTGAAACACTCACAAAAATGTTCCATGTTTGTATTTTGTCCCCTTTATTTTTACTTTGTCAACCCGCATTTCTCTTTCTCCCTACCATATCCCTTTGTCTCTCTACCCACACGTCGTCTTTATCTCTACTACTTAAAAATACTTAAAACTGAGGAATTTCCTCTGTTTCCTCCGGTCGTTGGTTTCGTCCAACACTTTTTTTAGACTATTTTACCCTTTCACCAAATCACATAATATGCACCTAAAGAGTTTTGGTTCCTCCCAAATGAACCACCCCATCGATTTCTTCGTCCTTCGTTACGACGTTCATCCTCAGCACCCTTACACCCATGCCTGGAAAATTAAATCCCCTGTTATTTGCTCTCTGTAGCGCGGTTATTAGATATCGGCTCTCACATCTCATGTCTCTGCCTCCCCTCCTCCTCTCTGTCCTCGCATGGCCGCATCCGACCATGAGATTCATGGCCTAGGTCACCATCGTCGGGGGAAACCATACTCGCAAACTACTAGCAGAAAGAGAACCACTAGATCCATGTACTATCTAGAGGCTATGTATGTGCAAATAGATGATTATAGATGCACAGATAGCAAACCAGTAGAGTAGTACATAGATACTAGAAGCTACAAAGACCACCTAGCTATTCCTAGTCAATTAAACCATCAGTTAATATGTATTTTCTTCACAAACAAGTCACAATGGCATTCATATGAATATGATACCCTACTGTGCAAGCTATAATGAGTTTAGCCAATAAATATTGATCCAACAGTGAGAGCAACCTAAGGAGTAGCTAGAGCTATTCTAGTCACATCAACCACAAGCCATCCAATAGCCATAAGCCATAAGTCATCACTACCCAGGAGGGGTTCAGACCATTTGTATCTTCCAATTAATCTTGGAGATATCATTAAACACAAATCCATGCATATAATCAACACTGCATAAGCAGTTCATATACGTATAATTAACCAGTCCATGAATACAAGATAATTCATTGCTTAATTAATAAGCAATATCATCACAGTGAGGCAACCAGTAGGATAACCAAAGGCATCCTAGACATTGATTCATGATCAATGTGCTATGGAGGGGAACAACAGTTCACCAACACATGGTAAGCAGCTAGAGCAAGCTAAAACAATTGCAATAGCTTAGGCAAGCATCAAGATAATCCAAGCATGCAACCAGTAACCTAGCCACTAGCATAGAGTGATCCAAATGGATCATTTGGATCAAGTACATGCCATATGAGAGCACCACAGGCACCACAAGCACCAGGTTGTTAGCCAAAGCAATGGAGCAAGCACATGAGCATAAACAAGTAGAACAAGGCTAGCACAACAATCCAGTAGGCCTAGACAAGCATGAGCATAGCAGCAGTAGGCCTAGACAAGCATGAGCATAACATCAGTAGGCTTAGGAGTGGCATCAGCATAGCACAACATGCGCAACAGGCAGCAGCAGCACAAGCAACATATGAACCATTAGCCAGAGCTCAAGTAGATGGAGTAGATAAAGGAGAAGAAGGGGATAACATTAGTACCTGGAGGCTTTCATGGTGGCGTCCATAGCGGCACGATGGCACATGCCGGCCACGGCGGCGCCAAACCGCGGTCGAGGCCGGTGCCGGCAACGTAGAACCACCGAGAGAGGGCGGCGAACATCACCAGCACATCCGGGAAGCCCAAATCGACGGAGATCATCGATGAACTCGCGAACCCTAGTCACCCTGTTTGTTTAGTGGCCATAGCAAGTAATTCTTTAACTCGGGCTTGCTGCTTTACCAGATCATCACCCGATAGAGATACTAGTGCCTCTACCGCGGCTTGAGCAGCCCTAAGAGTTTTATCCGGAGTGCTATACTTTGTCTTCTCTACCGACAAGAGTGACACCCGACATAGATTTAGCGGAATGAACTTCCTGGCGCAAGTCCTTATCTAGGTTACGGCCTCTAAGCCGGGTAGCAGCTACCCTAGCAGGATCTGCACTAACAGAAGCAAAGTCATGTGCTGCATTGTACTCACGTATGGTGATGTTGAGCTCCTGCTGGGCGCGGGCTATGTCGGCGGCTCCGGTAAGAAGCGCCTGGCGTTGCACCTCCAGCTCAGCCTGAGTCAACACCGCGTCGGCATTGGGTGCGACGGGCGTCGACAACGTGTTTGAAAGAGCAAAGTCTAAACCCCGTGTTTTGTGTGTTTGATGACAACACTTGAGTTATCTCACCGTGTGCCTTGAGTATCAATGCTAGATTTGCAAGTGCACGGTGACCTCGCTGGACACGTCAAGATCGGAGGACTGAAGCGTAGTTTATAGGTTTTCTGGTTTTGTGTGTGTTTTGCGAGGTGACATGGCTGGAGAGAAAAAGGGGAGAAAACCTGTTTTTGCCAGACCGGTACTACCGGTACTAGTAGTGGAAGTACCGCTACCCCTACTAGTACCGCCCATGGTACCGCTCTGACGTTCTGCGCTGATTTGACCCACAGTACGAGTTACGGTACCTCTGCGGTACCTGGAGCGGTAGTACCGCTTGCGAGCGGTAGTACCGCTCATGGTACCGCCAGGGTACCGTAACTAGTTACGGCAGTACCGCTTCGGTACCGCTGTGGTACCGCTTCGAGTCCAGTAAGGTTTGGACCCTATTGCGGTACCTCGAGCGGTAGTACCGCTCTGTGTCCACGTGGACTAGATCTGTGGGATTTCGAACTCAGAGCGGTAGTACCGCTTACCCAAAGCGGTAGTACCGCTTAGGCGAAAACAGGACATAACGGTTGGATTTGGAGGAGCCTATTTAAGGGGCCCTTCTTCCCCAACTCGTTTTTATCTCTCCTCTCTCTCTCTCTCTCCTCCATTGTTGCTGAGCTTAATCCTTGAGGATCTCCCCAACCATCCAACCTATCTTGCCCAAACTTTGAGGAGTGGTGGAGGAGACCCCGATCTATAGTTCTACCAAGAGAGATTTCGCCAATACTTGCTATTCCTTAGTGGATCTTGGTGTTAGGGTTCCTATAGTGGGACATTGGAGCAAGTGCATCCATGGAGGCTAGCTTGGTGTTGTACTAGCTCCATGGGTTGTTGGGAGCCTCCTTGTGGTGTGGAGCTCGCCCCAACCTTGTGAAGGAATCACCGCCTCGACCGGTGCCTTAGTGGAGAAGGGGGAGCCCCTTTGTGGAGCTCTCTCGAGGAACAAGGTGAGGCCTTCCTTCGTGGTGTGGCCGTCTAGCCTCTTGTGTGAGGCTAGCACCTCCTCAACGCAGACGTACTACCTTTTGTGGGAGGAACTGCAGGAAACAAACCTCGCCTCGTCTCCGCGCCCTCCGGTTGTCCCGCTCCTTACTCTTACTATCTTGTGTTGTTCCTTTGCTTGTTGCACTTGTTCTAGGATCATTGTAGGATCACCAACACCACAAAAGCAATCACCTTTACCTTCCGCACCGCTAAAATTGAAAAAGACTAAAACTTGACATAGCAACCATTCACCCCCCCCCCCTCTTGTTCGCTACAATCCATTCAGCGTTCATGGCGGCCTGAAGAGGAGTTGCAGCCGGGGGCACGTTGGAGGTGTCAGCGATGTTCTCGTCCCGCTTGAGCGCAGGTTTTGCCGGGCGCGCGGACTTGGTGGGGGCTTTGTTGTCACCGGCTGCTCCTTTGCCGGCATCTGACGCGCCGGCCATCATCACCTCGATGCTACCGGCGGGCGATCGGTACACGACCCGTGGGCTGCACCGGACACCGGTGGATCTGGTGTCACCAACACCATTGAAGGGTACCGGCGCTCCGGCACGGTGCCGAGGTAGACACGGTGCGAGCCGAAGAGCATGACGCCGCTGTTCCTAGGGAACCTGGTGCCGTTGCCGAAGCTGCCGGCATTGTCGTTGACGAAGTCCAGCGAGCCGAGCCGCTGGATGAGACCAGAGACCACACGCTCGCCGGAAGTGAAAGGACACGGATGTCGCCCAGAGGGGGGTGAATATGCGGTTTAAAATTTTTACGAGATGGGCTTAACAAATGCGGAATAAAACTAGCGTTTACTTTGTCAAGCCTAAAGCCTATATACTATGGTTCACCTATGTGCACCAACAACTTATTCTAAGCAATGGTTCACCTATGTGCACCAACAACTTATGCTAAGCAATACAAGCAACTTATGTGATAGCAAGATATATATAACTTCAAGAACGATGACTATCACAAGGTAAAGTGCATAAGTAAAGAGCTCAGGTATAGAGATAACCGAGCCACGCGGGAGAACGAAGATTTATCCCGAAGTTCACACTCTTGCGAGTGCTAATCTCCGTTGGAGAGGTGCGGTGGCTTAGTGCTCCCGAACGCCACAAGACGCTCACCTTGAGGTGTGGTTGCTCGATGCACACCAACGCCACAAAGGCCTCACCCCAAGATGCAGTACTCACACCACACACCGAACACCACGAAGGCGTCTCACCTTATTCTCCGGTGACCCTCGCCACAAAGGCCTAGGTCACGATTCCACTAAGGGATTTCCTTCGGGGCGGAAATCGGGCCTTACACAAAGATTGGGGCACACATCCACAACTTAATTGGAGGCTCCCAACAAATCGCCACAAAGGCCAAGAATCCGTCTAGGGTTCCAAGAACACAAGAGTAACAACCTTCTTGCTTTCACCACCACGAATCACCGTGGAGAGCTCAAACCGATGCACCAAATGCAATGGCAAGAACACCACAAAGATGCTCAAGTCCTTCTCTCTCAAATTCCAACAAAGCTACAAAAGCTATTGGGGGAATAAGAGAGGAAGAACAAATAAGAGGAGGAACACCAAATTTCTCCAAGATTCAGATCTAGTGGATTCCCCACACAAAAAGAGGGATTTGATTGGTAGAAATGTAGATCTAGATCTCCTCTTCCTTTTTCCTCAAAAAGATTCAAGAAGCATAGGAGGAGTAGAGGGATATGGCAAGCTCTCAAGATCAACAATGGTGGAGAGCAAATGGGGGAAGAGATGACAACCCAAGGAGGAAGAAGGGGGCTTAAATACCCCCTCCCATCGAAATATGACCGTTTGGGTATGCTCAGGCCGGATTATCCGGGGCCGGATATTTGCAAATATCCGGCCCCCGAAAAATGGCTAAGGACCAGAAAAAACATGCCCCTGGATGGGGGGCCATATATTTGCCCGGATTTTTCCAGAGCCCGGATTTTCATGGGGGGGGGGGGACTATCCGCCCCAAACTTGGGCCAGAATATTCGCCCCCCTGAAAACTGGCAGAAACATCAAACTGAACGAGTATAACTTTACCATTCGGACTCCGATTTTGATGATCTTGAGCTTGTTTTAAAGCTAGAAACAAGCTCTACAAGATCATGCAGGGAACCATCATAATCCAACAATGGAGGATATAAATAAATGATAAAGGTTTGACCTATCTAAAAAAGACATGCTGGTAAAACCTCCAACCTCGAACATGCAACAAGTTGTCAGTGCAAAAACCATTCTCGATGAACTAGAGCTTGTCATGAGAATAAGCACAAGCTCTAAAACATCACATGGATAAGATCCAAGAAAACAACCAAGAAATATGATGCAAGTATGCAAAGGTTTGAGCTCTCCGAAGGATACGATCGAGTTACTCACTCGAGGGCCCTCTTGATAGTACGGCGACTAAACTATAAACCGGTCTCCAACTATACCATGAGACTGGTGAGAAAGAAACCCTATCAAGAGCAAACCTTAACCTTGTGTATTCCACTTGAGCTTGATGATGACGATCTTGACCGCAACAAGATGGAACGTCTTTCTTGATTGTGCTTGCTTGATGAAGACATGCGAATTGCTCCCCCATACTCCACTATGGGAGAGCTTCTTCTTCGGCGCATCTTCACATATCCATGAACACCATATGGATGGCAAGCTTCAAGCATATGATCTATTCGAGTTGGCTCATCTTGAACTTGCACTTCATTTCTTCATTCTTCATCATGTTGATGTCTTGAAGTAACTTGAGGGCTCACTTCATCTTCATCTTCAAGACATACTTGACACTTGATATCCTTCATCAATTTCTTCTTATTGCAACCTTGAAGCCAACATATGGTTCAAGCATTGCCTATGGACAACTCCTAAAAATACAACTCAATGCAAACATTAGTCCATAGGGATTGTCATTAATTACCAAGCAGACTTCACGCCCCGGTTATCAGAACCGGAGTGGAGGAAACTCCAGGCCAGGAGGCCACAACAGCAACTACTACAACAACAACAACAACAACAACAACAACAACAACAACAACAACAACAACAACAACAACAACAACAACAACAACTTCAACCGCGCTCCGCCTAGAGCCCCCAACACCAACAACAACAACACCAACACCGCTCCAAGGACTGGGAGCAACGCCATCCCCGTCGCCCCCAAGGACAAGTCCACCATCACTTGCTATGAGTGCGGAGTAGTGGGACACTACTCCAACGAGTGCCCCAAGAGGTTAGCCAAGACTTCCGCCAACACCGCTGCACCTGCTCAGCAGCAACGCCGCGTCTCCACCGACAGAAAGTTCGCCCCCAACAACCCCAATAACCGCAACGGCCGTCTCTTCCACATGAACGCCGAAGAAGCCCAGGAAGCACCAGATGTGGTACTGGGTATGTTTTCTGTCAACTCCGTACCTGCCAGAGTGTTGTTTAATTTTGGAGCATCGCATTCATTTGTCACTGAAGACTTTGCATGCACCAGTAAAATCCAACCTATCAGTTTGAAGCATGTTATGATAGTTCAAATTCCCGGATCAACCACCAAAGCCAGAAATTTTTTCAAAAATGTACCCATCAGAATCCATGAAGTAGATTTTTATGCCAATCTGATTATTCTGGGAACCAAAGGTTTGGAAGTCGTACTAGGAATGGACTGGATGTCAAGACACCATGGACTGATTGACTGTGCCAAGAAAGCCATCACCATGACTAGTAACACCGGTATCATAGTAGAACATGTATCCGAGAGAGTACCCAGAAAATTCACCTGCAACCAAAGTGTAGCCAAGCCAACTCTGGATCAAATCAGGGTCGTTTGTCGATACCCTGATGTGTTTCCGGATGATCTACCCGGTATGCCCCCGGATCGGGATATCGAGTTCATAATCGAGTTAATCCCCGGAACTAGACCTATAGCCCAAAGAGCCTATAGTATGAACCCAACAGAGCTCGTGGAGCTGAAGACGCAAATTGATGATATGTTACCCAAAGGTTTGATTCGACCTAGTGCATCACCCTGGAGATCACCAGTTTTAGTTATGGACAAGAAGGATGGTGCCACTCGTTTATGTACGGACTACCGTAAGCTTAACGATGTCACCATCAAGAACAAATACCCCCTACCCAAGATAGAAGACTTGTTTGATCAGTTGACCGGTGCCAAAGTTTTCTCAAAGATAGATCTTAGGACTGGTTATCATCAGCTGAAGATTCACGCCACCGATATTCCCAAGTCTGCCTTCACCACTAGATATGGGTTGTATGAGTACAACATCATGTCATTTGGATTAACCAATGCCCCAGCTTATTTCATGAACCTCATGAATAAGATCTTCATGAACTTTTTGGACAAGTTTGTCGTTGTCTTCATCAACGACATTCTCATCTACTCCAAGTCCGAAGAGGAACATGAACAACATTTGGAGACTGTCCTAGAAACCCTTAGACACCACTAGTTGTATGCCTAGTTCAGCAAATGTGAGTTTTGGCTGAAGGAAGTAGGATTCTTGGGACACATCTTGTCTGCAGGAGGAATTGTCGTAGATCCCGCCAAGATCAAAACTGTTACAGAATGGCAAGCCCCAACCACCCAAACCGAGGTCCGCGCTTTTCTTGGATTAGCCGGATATTACCGCAGATTTGTAGAAGGCTTTTCGAGCATCGCTCGACCAATGACACAACTGTTGAAGAAGGACAAGAAGTTCGAATGGACAGACAAATGTGAAGAGAGTTTCCAACAACTCAAGAGTAGACTGACCTCAGCCCCAATCCTGATCATGCCGGACATCACCAAGACCTTTGACGTCTATTGCGACGCTTCCAAGATCGTTCTTGGATGTGTCTTGATGCAAGAAGGCAAAGTGATCTCATACCTTTCACGACAGCTGAAGCAACATGAGCAGAATTATCCAACCCACGACTTAGAGCTTGCAGCCGTTGTCCTAGCCTTGAAGGTTTGGCGTCATTACCTCATGGGTAATCGATGCGAGATCTACTCCGACCACAAGAGCCTGAAATATATCTTCACCCAGAAAGATCTGAACATGAGGCAGCGCAGATGGATAGAATTGATCAAGGATTACGACATGGAGATTCACTACCACCCCGGCAAGGCCAATGTGGTAGCGGATGCTTTGAGTCGACTGCCGTGTCAGTTGAACTCCATGATCGCAATCGAGCAACCCAGCCTGTTTCAAGAGTTTGAACAGTTTAGACTTGAACTTGTTAGTGAAGGATTCCTAGCCTGCATAGAACTTCAACCCACCTTGATCAGCCAGATCAAGGAAGCCCAGAAAGGAAACGCTAGCATCGACGGAATCAAGAAACAGATAGCTGCAGGAAAGGCACCAGGATTCACCGTAGATGAAGCCGGAGTTCTTTGGTACAAAGGACGCCTATGTGTGCCAGCAGATTCTGAACTGAAGCAAGTCATCCTGAAGGAAGCCCATGACACCCTTTACTCAATTCACCCCGGAGGTACCAAGATGTATCAAGATTTGAAGGAGCAATTCTGGTGGCATGGAATGAAGAGAGAAATCGGAAGCTACATCGCCAAGTGTGATATCTGTCAGAGAGTCAAGGCGGAACATCAGCGACCCGCAGGATTGCTGCAGCCACTGCAGATTCCAGAATGGAAGTGGGACTCCGTAGTTATGGACTTTATCACAGTTTTGCCCAAATCCAGCAAAGGAGATGATTCGATATGGGTAGTTGTCGATAGACTGACCAAGGTAGCTCATTTCATCGCCGTCAAGACCACATACCAAGGCCCAAAGTTAGCTGAACTGTACATCTCCAGAATAGTCGCCCTGCACAGAACCCCGAAGTCGATAGTGTCAGATAGAGGATCACAATTCACCTCAAGATTCTGGCAGAAAGTGCATGAAGGACTAGGAACCCGTCTGAATTTCAGCATCGCCTATCACCCGCAGACCGATGGACAGACGAAAAGAGTCAACCAGATACTGGAGGACATGTTGAGAGCTTGTGTACTAGAATATGGATCCAAGTGGGAATACTGCCTACCTTACGCAGAATTCTCTTACAACAACAGCTACCAAGCTAGCTTACAGATGGCCCCCTTTGAAGCCTTGTACGGAAGGAAATGCCGTACCCCTCTGAATTGGTCGGAAGTCGGAGAAAGCCAAGTCTTTGGACCAGATGTTCTTCGTGAAGCCAAAGAGAAGGTGCACAAGATCCGCGAGTACCTCAAGACGGCGCAATCAAGACAGAAGAGCTACGCCGACAAGAGACGCCGGGAGATGATCTTCGAGATCGGAGATTTCGTCTATCTCAAGGTATCCCCCTGAAAGGAATGCAGAGATTCCAGCTGAAAGGAAAGCTCGCACCCCGATATGTCGGACCCTTCAAAGTACTGAGTCGCCGAGGAGAAGTATCTTATCAAATGGAGCTACCGGAAGAAATGTCGGCTGTGCACGATGTGTTTCACATCTCACTCCTCCGGAAGTGCCTCGAAGTCCTCGAGAAGACCGAAGTGTTCAAGAACATCGATCACCGATCGGTGGACATCAACCAGGACTTGACGTACCGCGAAGTGCCGATTCTCATCCTGGAGGAAGCTTACAGGACCACCCGCACCCGAAGCATCAAGTTCCTGAAGATTCAATGGAGCAACCATACCGAAGATGAAGCCACTTGGGAACGCGAAGACTTCATGAAGAAGGAGTACCCAGATCTCTTTAGTACCTAACTTTCTTTTAGATCTCGGGACGAGATCTTTTGTAAGGGGGAAGGGTTTGTAACATCCCAAATTTCAATAAAAGAGAGAAGAAGAATTCCAGAGATTCAAAATTCAGAACCAACAAAAACTTTTATTTGCATATAGTGCCATGCATAGGACTTGTGCATTTGAGTGATATGCCATGATGATTGTTATTTTGTTTAAGTGCTAAACCCTAAAAATCTAAGGTGATCAAGTGAAGATCACAAACCAAATAAATCAAAAAGAGAAAGAAATCAAATAAGAATAAAACCTTAAAACCCTCACATATGGTTTATGCCATTTTTGCAAATCTTTACCCTAGACCATTTTGGTCTTCACCATTAGTTGTATTATGTTACAAAACACTTACTACAACTTTTGGAATCAAATAAACACAAATCAAATCAAATTCAAACTCAAATTGGGATCACATATGATAATGGTCAAATCTGCCATTTATAATCTGGTCCCTACTTTGAGCCCTTGTATTTCAAGTTTTTCAAACTAAACTTTTCCAATTCTTTGCATGTCATCCAAGAGCACATCAAGGTGACCAACTTTGGTAAAGACCACCATGCCAAATTCATCTTGGATCAAAAACTATGTGCATGCAAAGTTGAGACTTTTTATTATGTGCAACAATCTCACTTTGTCAAATTTTGCTATTCTTTGATTTTTAAAATTCTACCACCACACATAGTTGTCTCTGGTCCTTTACAACTCAACCAAACGAACCACTTTCAAATTTTGCAACCATATGAACTCAATCAAAGTTTGCAAGAATTTAAATTGGGCAAATATGGAACAAATCAAAAACACTATTGTGAATAGTTTTGGCCTAACCCTAAGCCACCACTGACCTCTACCTTGTCCCCTGATCCCTTCTACCTCCATTACACCAAATAGCAAGCCTAGAGGGGAGCCATGCATGCCAAGCTCCAACCATGCCGGCTATGGCCATGATCACTCCCCTCTCTTCTTTTCTCTCCACAGCAGCCTCGACCACCTTGCCCAACCTACTCCCCTTGGTCCCCTGAGCATGCCAGTAGGCGCCGTTCGTCGAGAGGTGGACCACAACGCCATGGCCAGAACGCGCCCACGACACCCACGGGCGACAGGAGCGGCATGGCCATGCCGTGCATGTCGGCCGACGCGCACGCCACGGACACGTGCCGCCTCGCTGCCTCCCTCCCTCTCTGGCCCCCTTTTCTTCACCACTCGCCTCGCCGCGCCACCACGGACGCGCCAGACACTCGCGCGACACGAACGGAGACGAAGAAGAGATCCCGCCATTGCCGCGGCAGACATGGAAGCAATGGACCCAATCCAACGCCGCCCGACCACGCTGTCGCCACCAAACGCTTCGCCAGGAACCGCAGAACAGTGCCGCGCCCATGCCTAGCTCCCTAGCTCGCCGGAATCGCCGCGCCATGGTCGACCGCAACCCTGCCCCGCAGCACCTCGACGCTTCTATAAATAGAGAGCTCCCCGGACCAAACCAAGCACACCACCAGCTTCTCCTCCATCTCTGCTTCTCCACGACCAAGCCACACCCTCGATTGACACTGGAGCAGCCCCAATTTGGCGATCGGAGCCGTCAGTACCCGGAGATCGCCGCCGTCGATTGGAGCCGCCCACAGGTTGCCGCCGGTACCAGGAGCACCGCCGTCGACTACATCTTCCTCGCGCATACTGCCAGCCATCGCCGGACCCCTGGTTAGCTCTCCGACCCCCTAGGCTCGCCGCGCCCGTCGGAGAAGAAGATGAACCTGCGCCGTTGGATCTCGTTTTAATCCAACGCACCGCAATGATCCATACCGTTTCGGGTTTAAAGAGCCGCTGACATGCGGGTCCCACCTTGTCAGCAAGCCCACTCGCACGAGATGCGCTGCTGGGCTGGATTTCTCTGTTTTGAATCGTTTCTGCCCAAGTTCTTTTCCCGCCGGCCCTTTAATTCAAATCTTGTTTAAATAATTTCAAACAAATTTCAATACTGGCCCTGACTTTGAAATTAAATAGAATCTGTTTGGCTTGGCCAAATTTAGCAAATTTGTTGTTGTTAGAAAGCCACTGAAAAGATCTACAACTTGCCACTAGTCTCACTGTGAGATCGGTTGTAGAATTAAAGTGACAAAAAGATTAAGTCAGGGACTTTTGCACATTCAAATAAATCTTAAAAATCAACCAAAAGTGATATTTAGTTAATTCCAACTCCAATATCTCACATTTAACTTACACTAATTGTTTCTGTAAAAATATGGTGTGGTCACTTTGTATGATCATGACCTAGTTTAAATAATGGATAATATGGCTAGTTTACTTAAGTGATATTGTCCAAAACTATTATGAAAATCTTATGAAGTATCTTACTTCATTTAAATCTTGTCCCAAGTACTTTCATATGAAGTTTAGACCCCTGGTCAAATACTCTCACATGAAATATTTGGTGATATTAAATCATTTGTGGAATTGTTAAATAGTATGAGGTATCTCTACCTCATTTAAATCATTTTCTCAAATGATGATGATGAATGGTTGACTTAGGTAAACATGAATTCATGTACGATTGATGGAGAAATTAAATCTTAAGAAGATTCAATGAGAGGAAATTATTCCTCAAGAACTATATGGAAACTATCATTTACATATGTAATGAGAGGAAATTATTTTTTCTAAATAAAGAGAACCAATGCACCCAATTGTGTTATGTATGTGATTAGAATAGTTGTGTGAAGTGATGATGTGCTTAGTATAGCTCTTGAACTTGTTGAGTGATTATACCTCGTATTTGACTTTAGACGCTAGCACCGGAGAATACCAGGAGGAGGAGGGATTCTACCAAGAGGAGGAAGAGGAGCACCTTGAGAACTACCAAGGCAAGCTAATATTCTTGCAAAGTGCAAAGCCCTTTGGGGCAAGGCACCATGAATCTTACCTTTCTTACCAGAAATCCTATCCCAAGTTGTTACCTTACAAGTTTTTACTTGTTTATTTAAAGAGTTACTTTTATAGTTAACTTTGGTATAATTTAAGAAGATTACTAGAGTAGCAAAGTTAGTCTCAAGCTAGCCAAGCAAGATAGCACCCCTCATGATTAGTGCTAGTGCTAAATATTAAAACTTGACTACTCTAGATGGGAACATGTGACTTGAATTGAATTTGAAACCTTGGAATGATGAGTCATTCCATTGAATGATTTTTGAAGGTGAATATGACCAAGAGAAGATGGTGATTTTTTATTAAAACTGATGTTGGTTTGAATGCGATACCTTTCCAATTTTGAGTACCCCCACAATATCTGATTATGGGTAGGGCTTAACTGGAAATTTATGCATCTTAGTATGGGTTCCCTCTGAACACACATCATAGGGGTTATGCCGAGGTTGCCTCCGTTGTTGATGAATGATGTGAATTGAGGTGAATTGTACGGCCAAGCCATGTGCAGTTCCCAGGTTGACAGTTGGTCTTCACTGGGAGGCCAAGCTCATGGGGAGAGGTGCTCATACTAGGGTTTGTAAGTGAAAGGTTATGGTTGATGATCCGCGTACGTGTGTTACGATGATTCGGGGTAATCCCGACGGATGAAATCAAATGTTGTGGCACAAGTGTGCAACCTCTGCAGAGTGTAAGCCTATTCGAATAGCCGTGTCCACGGTTACGGACGGTTGGAAAGGCCATACAGTTTCCGGTGTCAGATCCTTGAAAATGTTGGTGAAATGAATGGTGAATTGGTGACTTGTTTTGAATTACAACAAATGTTGTGGGAATGACACTAATGTTCCCACTTGAGTTAGTTAGCACTTGAATAAGTCTTTTTCTCAAATACTTGTGAACTAAAATTGTCTTTATGCAAATAAACTAGAGCTTAGCACCCTCTCACTAGAATTGTTAGCCCTTACACTAGTATTAGTTTGCGAGTACTTAAAGTACTCACGGTTGTGTCCCTGGCTATTCAAATGGCCAGAGTATGAAGATGAACAGAACTACCAAGGAGATGACCAGCAGGACGCCTACGACAACAAGGAGTCTTCCGACGTCAAGCGTTGGCCTGTGGACTAGAGAGTCCATTTATCTTTACGCTTCCGCTATGAACTTGTGTTTGTTCGTTGATCAATAGATCAACTATTTGTGTAATATGGATTATGTGATTCAAGTTGTAAGACAATATGGTTTGTAATGAATGATGATTATGATATTCAACTATTATGCCTCGCAACAACAATATTCCTGGGATTGCGATGAATGACATAATAGGCATCTGGACTTAAAAATCCGGGTGTTGACACGTTGGAGGTGTCAGCGATGTTCTCATCCCGCTTGAGCGCAGGTTTTGCCGAGCGCGCGGACTTGGTGGGGGCGTTGTTGTCACCGGCTGCTTCTTTTGCCGGCATCTGCCGCGCCGGCCATCATCACCTGTTATCACCAGAATTTGACCGAGTCAGAGGTGGGCCGCGATCAAGATGGGTTTGAAGAATATATATGGAAGAAATACGTGAATCGGCCTTGTATACCAAGTTTGGGCTAATTGCCCGTGTATCTGTACCATAGTAGGATATGTGTCTGTTAGGAGTTAGAGTTTTACCCGTGCACGGTTAGGTGCACGCTTGAATTAGAAAGTCCCCTGGACTATAAATATGTATCTAGGGTTTATGAAATAAACAACAACCAACGTTCAACACAAACAAATCTCGGCGCATCGCCAACTCCTTCGTCTCGAGGGTTTCTCCCTCGTAGCACCATGCTTGCCTAGATCGCATCTTGCGATCTAGGCAGCATAAGCTTATTACGTTGTTCATGCGTTGCTCGTCGTTGAAGCCTTTTTGATGGTGAGCAACGTAGTTATCTTAGATGTGTTAGGGTTAGCATTGTTCTTCGTATCATATGTCTGTCGTAGTGCAACCCTTATACATCTAGCCGCCCTTACACCTATCTTAGGTGTAGGGGCGGCACCCCGCTTGATCATTGTTTAGTAGATCCGATCCGTTACGGTTGCATCCTTGTTCTTCAAGGATTAGTTTAATATCCGCATTAGTTAGGCCTTACAAAGGGTTGGAGGATCCAGCGGCGTGTGGGGTGGAGTTTGCTAGCCCTAGACAGGATGTTCCGAGGATCAACCTCGTGTTGGTTTTTAGGCCCTGTCTAGGATCGGCTTACGATCACCGTACGCGAGCGCGAGGCCCAATCGTGAGTAGGATGATCCGATTATGCGGTGAAAACCCTAAATCGTTGTAGATCGCATTAGCTTTATCTTGATCAAGCAGGACCACCATATATTCGTACACCTCGTATGAATCTTGGGTGGATCGGCTCTTTGAACCGATTCACAGGACAACCTGAGAGCCGATCGAGGCTCGTATTTAACGTTTACGTGTATGCCATGCAGGAACCAAGCGAGGCATCATCCAACACCTTCCTGACCAGGTATAGGTCAGGTGGCACGCCCTTGCGATAGCATCGGACGTGTGACCAGAAGGCTTTGCGGGCCGTCGCTGCGAGGGATCGGGGCCAGCCGCAGCCCTAGTTGTTCCCGGCTCTACGGTGTTGCCGGCCGCTGCCCGCCGGTGGGTTTCTGACCGCAACACATTCCGGCACGCCGGTGGGACCATCTTCGACATCCACCGCATCGCCATCTACATCCGAGATGGCGGAAAGCACTCCGGTCAAGTACGAGGATCTGACTGACAAGCTCAAGAAGAAGCATGACGAGATCAAGGCAGTCCTCGAAGCCGAACTCATCGGCTCTTTCCACAGAACCCGCTCCCATGGCGTCAGGTGGAAGGGGTTCTCACCTGAAGGCGCACTTGATGGAGTGGACCTGTCTGCCCCGTCAGAAGAACGCACCAGGTCGCTGCGTCAGGAGATCAACTACATGGTGGCTCATTCGCCGCACCGCCACTCGAGAGCCTGGTGAACACTTTGGAGCGTGTCGCTCTGCGCGTGATCCAGGAAATCATGAGCCATCGGTATTCTCCGTCGGGACCAGCTCTGGGGACTCACAAAGGAGAGATGCAACTCCAGTCCCATCCACCGCTGCCGTTCGCATGGGCGGCACCAGAAGTGCCGAACTCATCGGCATACGTCGTCTACAAGATTGGTGGTGATCCTAGTGACTACCAATTCCTACCTGAGGCGCCCAAGGAGATCCCGCACGGATACACGTGCGCATACGTGCCAGACTGCAGTACCTGGGCACTCTCGACCAGGCTGCAACAGCAGGGGCCTCTGGAACAGCAGGAGGAACGTCGGGAGCAGATCTTGAGAAGAAACGTGGTTTGCTAAGTACGCCACTCCGACAAACCTCCAGAGCCCAGCTCCTGCAGTTGGCTCAGAACCGGAAAAGCAAGCATGGCTGGCTAAGTATGCCACCCCGGCGAATCTTCAGGGTTCGACACCTTCAGCCATCACCGCGGATCAGATTTGTACAATTCTGAAAGATCAGTTCGGCATGATGCCGAAAAGGAAGACGTTCGGCTATACCAAGCCGTACCCTAACGAGTACGAATTGATCCCGCTACCACCCAAATATCGGCTCCCGGACTTCACAAAGTTCAGTGGATCAGATGGTTCCAGCTCGATCGAGCATGTGAGCCGATATTTGGCACAGCTGGGCACGATCTCAGCATCAGACGAGCTGCGCGTGAGGTTCTTCGCACAGTCCCTCACAGGATCGGCTTTCGGGTGGTACACATCGCTGCCACCGAACTCAATCCGGACTTGGAAGCAGTTGGAAGAGCAATTCCATGAGCAGTATCACTCAGAGGCTTCCGAGGCTGGCATTGCCGATCTAGCGCAAGTACGACAGAAGCGCGGGGAAACAGTGTCAGAATACATCCGGCCGCTTCGAGACCGTGAGGAACCGATGCTATTCGGTTCATGTAAGTGAAAAAGAAGCGATCGAGTTGGCGGTGGTGGGTCTCTCATCATCGATCAAGGACGTGGCCTCCCAAGCGCACTACCCTTCATTGGCGCACATGGTGCGAGGCTGTCGGCATATGAACGAGCGCCACCCAGATGTTTACCAGGACAAATTCAAGCGTGCGGTGGCCCTGGTTGAGGCAGACGAGGATGAAGGTGCTGCGGGAGATCGAGAGGTAGCAGTGGCTGAATGGACTCGAGCGGCGGGCCCCGTGTCCTGCAAATGGGTGAAGCCACAAGGCCCTCCAAAAGGGTTCGACTTCGACGTGACCAAAACCGAGCAGATTTTCGATCTCTTACTCACGGAGAAGCATATAAAGGTACCCGAAGGCCACAAGATCCCTACGGTGCAGGAGCTGAACGGAAAGCCATACTGCAAGTGGCATAACACGTTCACCCACACCACTAACGACCGCAGGGTGTGGCGGCAGCAGATCCAAATGGCGATAGAAAAGGGCGGTTAATTTTCAACCGAGTACGCCATGAAGGTCGACACACACCCCTTCCCCGCCATTAACATGGTGGAGTATACTTACCATGGAGGGTGCCAGCCAGATTTCTCGTGCAATATCAACATGGTGGGACCCGGGCACCACTCGGTAAGGACGGAGATGAGGGCAGCTGCTCTCATAGCAAAGACACAGAGGAAGCCGCTCCACGCGATCGGCTCCGCCACGACGGCAAGCGCTACGTCACAGAGGGAGAAGTGAAGAACATAAGATATCAGCGACCTCTCTCTAATCACCTCCTCAACAAGTATGTGAGTCAGTACGACCAACGCCGGCGATACAACGACGATGATGAAGAAGATCGTCTGGCTAGGGACGACAGGAGACGTCGTCGGCATGATCACGACGAGGAGCGATACGAGCGCCACGCCAAGGAAAGGTCGAGGGAGCAAGACGACGTGGATAGGCACTGGGACTGCCCCTTCTTCAGACACTGCTGGGATTCAGGAATGAGCCGATTGCCTACAATCGGCAACTGCCTGGAATGCAAACAGAGAAAGAAGGATGCAGCTAACGTGTCTGTGTTCAAGCATCTAGGGCCTCTCCCGCCTCGGAACAAGCATGCTGAGTCCGCTCGGGTGGAAGATCTCGAGGAACTAGAGGACGATGATGAAGAAGATAAGTATCATCGGCCAAGATGGTGCCCTGATGGGCTCAGCCGTTCCCAGAAGCGAAGGGTTCGGCGTCCGCGTGGGTTGGAAGAAGCTGAAAGATTATACCCGCATACGCTGAGGAAGGCACGGCCTGATCTGGCTGCCAAAATTCAGCGAACCCTGGACGAAGAAGGTCGGCCACAAAGAAAAGAGTGGCGCCCCAAGCAAAGGAAAGCCGATGATGAGACATCGGCTGGCACAAACATGGTCTTCATCCTTCCAACGGAGTTTACTGCTCGAGGATTAAACGATGCACTCAAGGTGGACGACGGCGAGCGCATCGACATGACAGAGGATGAAGTTAGGCTGGTCGTATCCACTGGCCTAACCATGTAGCTGGAGCAAATCAAGGAGCAAACATGGCGAGGCTGATCCTTGTGATCGGCCCCAAAAATTTATGGAGGAACATTACAAAACCTTCATCGAACAAGCAACGTGGAGGCCGATTCCAGCAATCGGCCAAAATTATCCTCACCATCCATTCTGCCTCGGGTTCAACATTTGATCCAACGAGCCGATACCATCAAATCCCTTGAAAGAATCGGCTCGGGGGGCACCCAGGTGGATAAAACACGAGGAAAGCGTCTTACAAATGCCCAGCAGCCCAAGATATTCTTTGATGATGGGTATTGAAGTATGGGGGCCGATACATAAATCGGCCGTAAAAAATTCAAAAAATTTTAAGCACAGCCGATGCATGGCCATCGACTCAGGAGGTATAACTGTCATAATCAGAGGGTCAATGGAGCAGGAAGTGGGCCACGAAGAGAGACTCTAATGGAAGAACTCCTCAATGGAGCAGCATGGATGTGCAGATCAGGCTAAGGGAGGGTTGCATTAGATCCACCGAAGGAAAGGAGCCGATCTGACCTGCAAAGACGAAGAAGTGGACTGAAGAAGCTCGGGGGGCAGCTCACCCTGAAGGTTCTCTGCTCTGGGAAGCCGATTTTGTTGAAATCGGCTCTGCGTTATGATTTGAGGCCAATGGCGGCACATTGGGCTGACTCACTACCTTTCCCGCCTTGACTGAGGCTCGGGGGGCAGCTTGCCCTGAAGGACCCTTTGCTATAAGGAGCCGATTTTGTTGAAATCGGTTGGTTTTACATCTCAGCTTGAGTTAGCAATGGTCTCAGAGAGCCCCTGAAAGCGAAGGGGATTTGGAAGTGAAGGGTCTGGAGGGAAAATGTCTGGAAACCTGAGGTTAATGATGAGGCCAGGCATTTATTTCAGGGGGTTTTACCGTTGAATCCAACATTACGCTCAGTGACTGCGATTAGACCTGTTCGGTTGGAAGTTTAGGGATCTGAATTTGAGCAAGGTTCGCAGATTACCGATGTGTTGCCATCGGCTTATTGAGCGGTGATCAAATTAGCAATCGGCCAAATCGGTATGAAAAGAAATCGGCGAAATCAAGTTAAGGGAAATTCTTCATTAATATTAGGATTTCTTACAATGAAGAGCCGACTGCTCAAAGAAGAAAGGAAGAACAAAAGAAGAGCCGATTGCTCAAAGGACTACTAATCCTACATAACTACTCCTCGCTAGCATCGTCGTCGGCGTCGCCATCGGCGCTACTGCCGGAGAATTCCTCGCCGCTGCTGCCCCAGCCGTCGGCTGGAGCTTCCTCCTCCTCGTCATCATCATCATCCTCACTGTTCGCCCAAGTGCGGAAGCGCTTCGTCGGCGGGTACCCCGCGGAAGAGGAGGAATCATCTTCCTCCTCCTCCTCTTCTCCTTCCTCGTCGTCATCGTCGTCCTCGCTGTCCGCCCACATGCGGGAGCGTTTCTTTGGCGGGAGCCTGGCGGAGGGGGAGGCCTTGGTCTTATCTACTTCTCCTTCTTTCTTCTCCTTGTCAGAGGAGATGGGGTTCGCCCCGGAGTGGAGGTCGTCCTCTTTCTTGTTCTTCGGCGACGGTTGGAGGGGGAGGCCTGAGGGGGAAGAGGAAGAGGAAGACATTGCTACAGGGGGAGAGGGTTTTTTGGCGCTGGTGGACAGAACAGAGCAAGGGGATGGAGTGGTGAACCGTTTGGCACAGATAAATAAAGGAAGTGTAGTGGAGATTTAATGCCATGACGGTTCTCGAGGACGTTATGCCGAAATTATCAATTCGTGCAGAGAAGCCCAGGAGGCGAAGCGGAATGATGGAAGATTCTGCGGCAGCTCTGCTCTGCCACGACATGACCCGACGAAAGAAAGCATAATGATTTTGGAAATGTCATTTCCAAAACCAGGGGGCATGTGTTATCACCAGAATTTGACCGAGTCAGAGGTGGGCCGCGATCAAGATGGGTTTGAAGAATATATATGGAAGAAATACGTGAATCGGCCTTGTATACCAAGTTTGGGCTAATTGCCCGTGTATCTGTACCATAGTAGGATACGTGTCTGTTAGGAGTTAGAGTTTTACCCGTGCACGGTTAGGTGCACGCTTGAATTAGAAAGTCCCCTGGACTATAAATATGTATCTAGGGTTTATGAAATAAACAACAACCAACGTTCAACACAAACTAATCTCGGCGCATCGCCAACTCCTTCGTCTCGAGGGTTTCTCCCTATAAGCACCATGCTGCCTAGATCGCATCTTGCGATCTAGGCAGCATAAGCTTATTACGTTGTTCATGCGTTGCTCGTGCTGAAGCCTTTTTGATGGCGAGCAACGTAGTTATCTTAGATGTGTTAGGGTTAGCATTGTTCTTCGTATCATATGCTGTCGTAGTGCAACCCTTATACATCTAGCCGCCCTTACACCTATCTTAGGTGTAGGGGCGGCACCCCGCTTGATCATTGTTTAGTAGATCCGATCCGTTACGGTTGCATCCTTGTTCTTCAAGGATTAGTTCAATATCCGCATTAGTTAGGCCTTACAAAGGGTTGGAGGATCCAGCGGCGTGTGGGGTGGAGTTTGCTAGCCCTAGACAGGGATGTTCCGAGGATCAACCTCGTGTTGGTTTTTAGGCCCCGTCTAGGATCGGCTTACGATCACCGTACGCGAGCGCGAGGCCCAATCGTGAGTAGGATGATCCGATTATGCGGTGAAAACCCTAAATCGTTGTAGATCGCATTAGCTTTATCTTGATCAAGCAGGACCACCATATATTCGTACACCTCGTATGAATCATGGGTGGATCGGCTCTTTGAGCCGATTCACAGGACAACCTGAGAGCCGATCGAGGCTCGTATTTAACGTTTACGTGTATGCCATGCAGGAACTAAGCGAGGCATCATCCAACACCTTCCTGACCAGGTATAGGTCAGGTGGCACGCCCTTGCGATAGCATCGGACGTGTGACCAGAAGGCTTTTCGGGCCGTCGCTCTGAGGGACTGGGGCCAGCCGCAGCCCTAGTTGTTCCCGGCTCTACGGTGTTGCCAGTCGCTGCCCGCCGGTGGGTTTCTGACCGCAACATCACCTCGATGCTACCAGCGGGGCAATCGGTACACGACCCGCGGGCTGCGCCAGACACCGGTGGATCTGGTGTCACCAGCAGCATTGAAGGGTACTGGCGTTCCGGCACGGTGCCGAGGTAGATACGGTGCGAGCCGAAGACGCCGCAGTTCCTAGGGAACCTGGTGCCGTTGGCGAAGCTGCCGGCATTGTCGTTGACGAAGTCCGGCGAGCCGAGCCGCTGGATGAGACCAGAGACCACACGCTCGTCGGAAGCGGTGATGAACCCCGTCATGATACGAACCGAATCCGACGCAGTTGTTGGCTCCACGGTGGGCGCCAACTGTCGTTGTGGTGAATCGACAGATGCCATGGGTAGGCTTAAGATGGGGCCGATGTACGCCGATGGATCCGGATGAGGGGAGGATGAAGTGTTGGAGATATGCCCAAGAGGCAATAATAAAAGTGGTTATTATATATCTTTATGTTTATGATAAATGTTTATATACCATGCTATAATTGTATTAACCGAAACATTGATACATGTGTGATATGTAAACAACAAAGAGTCCCTAGTATGCCTCTTAACTAGCTTGTTTATTAATGGATGATTAGTTTCATAATCATGAACATTGGATGTTATTAATAACAAGGTTATATCATTGTATGAATGATGTAATGGATACACCCATATTAAGCATAGCATAAGATCTCGTCATTAAGTTATTTGCTATAAGCTTTCGATACATAGTTACCTAGTCCTTATGACCATGAGATCATATAAATCACTTATACCGGAAAGGTACTTTGATTACACCAAACGCACTGCGTAAATGGGTGGTTATAAAGGTGGGATTAAGTATCCGGAAAGTATGAGTTGAGGCATATGGATCAACAGTGGGATTTGTCCATCCCGATGACGGATAGATATACTCTGGGCCCTCTCGGTGGAATGTCGTCTAATGTCTTGCAAGCATATGAATAAGTTCATAAGAGACCACATACCACGGTACGAGTAAAGAGTACTTGTCAGGAGACGAGGTTGAACAAGGTATAGAGTGATACCGAAGATCAAACCTCGGACAAGTAAAATATCGCGAGACAAAGGGAATTGGTATTGTATGTGAATGGTTCATTCGATCACTAAAGTCATCGTTGAATATGTGGGAGCCATTATGGATCTCCAGATCCCGCTATTGGTTATTGGTCGGAGTGAGTACTCAACCATGTCCGCATAGTTCACGAACCGTAGGGTGACACACTTAAAGTTGGATGTTGAAATGGTAGTATTTGAATATGGAATGGAGTTCGAATATTTGTTCGGAGTCCCGGATGAGATCCCGGACATCACGAGGAGTTCCGGAATGGTCCGGAGAATAAGATTCATATATAGGATGTCATTTTATGTGAATAAAATGTCGCGGAAGGTTCTATGGAAGGTTCTAGAAGGTTCTAGAATAGTCCGGAAGAAACCACCAAGGAAGGTGGAGTCCACATGGGACTCCACCTCCATGGCCGGCCAACCCTAGTGGGGGAGGAGTCCCAAGTGGACTCCCCCTTAGGGGGCCGGCCACTCCCCCATATGGGAGGTGGAACTCCCACCTTGGTGGGAGTCCTAGCTAGGCTAGGTTTCCCCTCCCTATGGAAGGTTTTTGGTTCGGGTCTTATTCGAAGACTTGGAGACCAACTCTTGGGAATCCACCTATATAATGAGGGGCATAGGGGAGGGGCCGGCCACACCAAAGCCACAACCTGGCCGCCCCCTTGAGTGGCCGGCCACCCCCTCCCAAACCCTAGCCGCCCCCTCTCCTCCATAGCTCCCGCGTGCTTTAGCGAAGCTCCGCCGGAGTTCTCCACCGCCACCGACACCACGCCGTCGTGCTGTCGGATTCAAGAGGAGCTACTACTTCCGCTGCCCGCTGGAACGGGGGGTGGACGTCGTCTTCATCAACAACCGAACGTGTGACCGAGTACGGAGGTGCTGCCCGTTCGTGGCGCCGGAACCGATCGTGATCAAGATCTTCTACGCGCTTTTGCAAGCGGCAAGTGAACGTCTACCGCAGCAACAAGAGCCTCATCTTGTAGGCTTTGGAATCTCTTCAAGGGTGAGACTCGATACCCCTCGTTGCTACCGTCTTCTAGATTGCATCTTGGCTTGGATTGCGTGTTCGCGGTAGGAAAATTTTTGTTTTCTATGCTACGTTATCCTACAAGTGGTATCGTAGACGTGTCTATGCATAGATGGTTGCACGAGTAGAACACAATGGTTTTGTGGGCGTTGATGCTCTTGTTATCTTTAGTTGAGTACTTTGCATCTTTATGGCATAGTGGGATGAAGCGGCTCGGACTAACTTTACATGACCGCGTTCATGAGACTTGTTCCTCGTTCGACATGCAACTTGTATTGCATAAGAGGCTTTGCGGGTGTCTTTCTCTCCTACTATAGTAAAGATTCAATTTACTCTTCTATTGACAACATTAGTATCAACGTTGTGGTTCATGTTCGTAGGTAGATTAGATCTATATCGAAAACCCTAAACCACGTAAAATATGCAAACCAAATTAGAGAGCGTATAACTTGTTTTTGCAGGGTTTGGTGATGTGATATGGCCATAATATGATGATGAATATGTATGAGATGATCATTATTGTATTGTGGCAACCGGCAGGAGCCTTATGGTTGTCTTTAAATTTCATGTTGAGTAGTATTTCAAAGTAGTTGTAATAGTTGCTACATGGAGGACAATCATGAAGACGGCGCCATTGACCTTGACGCTACGCCGACGATGATGGAGATCATGCCCGAAGATGATGGAGATCATGTCCGTGCTTTGGAGATGAAGATCAAAGGCGCAAAGACAAAAGGGCCATATCATATCACATATGAACTGCATGTGATGTTAATCCTTTTATGCATCTTATTTTGCTTAGATCGCGACGGTAGCATTATAAGATGATCCCTCACTAAAATCTCAAGATAATAAAGTGTTCATCCTTAGTAGCACCGTTATCAAGTCTTGTTGTTTCAAAGCATCTCGTGATGATCGGGTGTGATAGATTCAATAAGTACAAACAATGGGTGCAAGACAGCTTTGCACATGCGGATACTAAGGTGGCCTTGACGAGCCTAGCATGTACGTACATGGTCTCGGAACACATGATACCGAAAGGTAGAGCATGAATCATATGATTGATATGATGAACACTTTGAGTGTTCGCCATTGAAATCACACCTTTTCTCGTGATGATCGGGTTTAGGTGCGGTGGATTTGGTTCGTGTGATCACTAAGACAATGCGAGGGATATTGTTTTGAGTGGGAGTTCACCTAGATTTTTAATTATGTTGAATTAAAATTTGAACTCAATTTGTCATAAACTTAGTCTAAACTATTGCAAATATATGTTGTAGAGATGGCGTCCTCAATCAATTTTAACCAGCTTCTAGAGAAAGAAAAGCTTAAGAGCAACGGTAGCAACTTCACCGACCGGTTCCGTCATGTGAGGATCTTCCTCTCCGGCGGAAATCTGCAATATGTGCTTGATGCACCGCTAGGTGACCCTCCCGCATAAACTGAAACCGATGAAGTAAAAGCTGTTTACGAGACTCGGAAAACTCGGTACTCTCAAGTTCGCGTGTGCCATCCCGTGCGATCCGGAATCCGATCTTCAAAAACGTTTTGAGCACCACGATCCTCATGAGTTGATGAATGAGCTGAAAGCTATTTTTGAGACTCATGCGGCCGTGGAATGCTATGAAGCATCGAAACATTTCTTCAGCTGTATGATGGAAGAAGGCAGCTCCATTAGTGAGCACATGCTCGCCATGACCGGGCATGCGAAGAAACTCATTGACTTGGGAATAGTGATTCCTAACAGACTGGGGATTAATCGTGTCCTTCAATCACTGCCACCAAATTACAAGAACTTTGTGATGAACTACAATATGCGTAACATGAACAAGGAGTTACCCGAACTCTTTGGCATGCTAAAAGCTGCTGAGATTGAGATCAAGAAAGAGCACCAAGTGTTGATGGTCAACAAGACCACCAAGCTTCAAGAAACAGGGCAAATCTAAGGGAAAATTCAAGAAGGGTGGCAAGAAAGCTGCCACGCCTCCTATGAAACCTAAGAATGGCCCTAAGCCCGATGCTGAGTGCTATTACTCGCAAGGAGAAGGGACACTCGGAAGCGTAATTGCTCCAAGTATTTAGCGGATCCGAAGAGCGGCCTTGTCAAGAAGAAGAAAGAAGGTATATCCGATATACATGTTATAGATGTTTATCTCACTAGTTCTCGTTCTAGTACCCGGGTATTTGATACTCGGTTCGGTTGCTCATATTTGTAACTCGAAACAGGAACTAAAGAATAAACGACAACTACTCGAAGGATGAAGTGACGATGCGCGTTGGAAACGGATCCAAGGTCAATGTGATCGCAATCGGCACACTTCCTCTACATCTACCTTCGGGATTAGTTTTAAGCCTAAATAATTGTTATTATGTACCTGCGTTAAGCATGAACATTATATCTGGATCTTGTTTAATGCAAGACGGTTATTCATTCAAGTCTGAGAATAATAGTTGTTCTATTTTTATGAATAATATCTTTTATGGTCGAGCACCACAAAAGAATGGCTTATTTCTATTAGATCTCGATAGTAGTGATACGCATATACATAACATTGATGCTAAGCGAATTAAATTGAATGATAATTCTACTTATATGTGGCACTCGTCGTCTTGGTCATATTGGAGTGAAACGCATGAAGAAACTCCATACCGATGGATTACTTGAATCACTTGACTTTGAGTCACTTGATAGATGCGAAGCATGTCTAATGGGTAAAATGACTAAGACTCCATTTTCTCGGTATGATGGAGCGAGCTACCGACTTATTGGAAATCATACATACCGATGTGTGCGGACCAATGAGTGTAGCATCGCGCGGTGGTTATCGTTATGTTCTAACCTTCACGAGATGATCCGAGTAGATATGGGTATATCTATTTCATGAAACATAAATCCGAAACTTTTGAGAAGTTTAAGGAATTCCAAAGTGAAGTAGAAAATCAACGTAACAAGAAGATTAAATTTCTACGATCTGATCGCGGAGGTGAATATCTGAGTTATGAGTTTGGCATGCATTTAAAGAAATGCGGAATACTTTCACAATTGACACCGCCGGGAACACCACAACGAAACGGTGTGTCCGAACGTCGTAATCGAACTCTCTTAGATATGGTTCGTTCTATGATGTCTCTTACTCGATTTGCCGTTATCATTTTGGAGTTATGCATTAGAGACAGACCGCATTCACTTTAAATAGAGCACCATCAAAATCCGTAGAAACGACACCGTATGAATTATGGTTTAATAAGAAACCTAAGCTCGTCGTTCCTTAAAGTTTGGGGTTGCGAAGCCTATGTAAAAAAGTTACAACCGGACAAGCTAGAACCCAAAGCGGAGAAATGCGTCTTCATAGGATACCCTAAGGAAACTATAGGGTACACTTTCTATCACAGATCCGAAGGCAAAATCTTTGTTGCTAAGAACGGAACCTTTCTTGAGAAAGAATTTCTCACTAAAGAAGTGACTGGAAGAAAAGTAGAACTCGATGAGATTAATGAATCTATACTCGTTGATCAGAGTAGTGCAGTACCGGAAGATGTACCTGTACCGTCTACACCGGCAACAGAGGAAGCTAATGATAATGATCATGGAACTTCGAACGAGGAAACTACTGAACCTCGCAGATCGACAAGGGAACATGCCACTCCTGATTGGTATGATCCTTGTCTAAATGTCATGATTGTGGATAACAATGATGAGGACCCTGCGACGTATGAAGAAGCGATGATGAGCCCAGATTCCAACAAATGGCAAGAAGCCATGAAATCCGAAATGGGATCCATGTATGATAACAAAGTATGGACTTTGGTAGACTTACATGATAGCCGAAAGGCTGTCGAGAATAAATGGATCTTCAAGAGAAAAACAGATGCTGATGGTAATATTACTGTCTATAAAGCTCGACTTGTCGCAAAGGGTTTCCGACAAATTCAAGGAGTTGACTACGATGAGACTTTCTCACCCGTAGCGAAGCTAAAATCTGTGAGGATTTTGTTAGCAATAGCTGCATTTTTCGATTATGAGATTTGGCGGATGGATGTCAAAACGGCGTTCCTTAATGGAGACATTGAGGAAGAGTTGTATATGGTACAACCCAAAGGTTTTGTCGATCCTAAAAATGCTGACAAAGTATGCAAACTTCAGCGTTCAATCTATGGACTGAAGCAAGCATCAAGAAGTTGGAACCGACGCTTTGATAAGGTAATCAAAGACTTCGGGTTTATACATTGTCATGGAGAGGCCTCGTATTTACAAGAAAGTGAGTGGGAGCTCCGTAGCATTCCCGATATTATATGTAGATGACATATTATTGATTGGGAATGATATAGAACTATTAAGCGATGTAAAAGGTTATTTGAATAACAGCTTTTCAATGAAAGACCTTGGTGAAACATCGTATATATTAGGCATCAAGATTTATAGAGATAGATCAAGACGCCTAATAGGGCTATCACAGAGTACATACTCGGACAAGATTCTAAAGAAGTTTAGAATGGACGAAAGTAAGAAAGGGTTTTTACCTATGTTACCAGGCAAGGTCTTGAGTAAGACTCAAGGACCAGCTACGGCAGAAGAAAGAGAAAGGATGAATTAGATCCCCTATGCTTCGGCAGTAGGCTCTATTATGTATGCCATGCTATGTACAAGACCGGATATAGCGCATGCTGTTAGTTTGACTAGCGTGATATCAAAGTGATCCGGGAATGGAACACTCGGACAGCGGTCAAGAATATCCCGAAGTACTTGAAAAGAACTAAGGATATGTTTCTTTGTTATGGAGGTGACCAAGAGCTCGTTGTAACAAGTTACACCGATGCAAGTTGGAACACTGATCCTGATGACTCTAAGTCACAGTCTGGGTACGTGTTTATATTGAATGGTGCTCGCGATAAGCCGGGCAAGCTCGAAGCGATGGCACGGTGGCGAAGTCTTCAACGGAATCGGAGTACATAGCGGCTTCGGAGGCTTCATCGAAGCGGTATGGATGAAGAGGTTCATTGTAGAGCTCGGTGTGGTTCCTAGTGCATTGGACCCACTAGTCATATACTGTGACAACATGGGTGCCATCGCCAATGCACAAGAACCAAGGTCACACAAGAGGTTGAAGCATATCAAGCTGCGTTACCACTCGATTCGCGAGTACATCGAAGATGGAGAAGTAAAGATTTGCAAAGTACACACTGATCTGAATGTAGCGGATCCGTTGACTAAAGCTCTCCCTAGGGCAAAGCATGACCAACACCCGAATGCCATGGGTGTTAGGTTCCTTACAATGTAATCTAGATTATTGACTCTAGTGCAAGTGGGAGATCTGTTGGAGATATGCCCAAGAGGCAATAATAAAAGTGGTTATTATATATCTTTATGTTTATGATAAATGTTTATATACCATGCTATAATTGTATTAACCGAAACATTGATACATGTGTGATATGTAAACAACAAAGAGTCCCTAGTATGCCTCTTAACTAGCTTGTTGATTAATGGATGATTAGTTTCATAATCATGAACATTGGATGTTATTAATAACAAGGTTATATCATTGTATGAATGATGTAATGGATACACCCATATTAAGCGTAGCATAAGATCTCGTCATTAAGTTATTTGCTATAAGCTTTCGATACATAGTTACCTAGTCCTTATGACCATGAGATCATATAAATCACTTATACCGGAAAGGTACTTTGATTACACCAAACGCACTCGCGTAAATGGGTGGTTATAAAGGTGGGATTAAGTATCCGGAAAGTATGAGTTGAGGCATATGGATCAACAGTGGGATTTGTCCATCCCGATGACGGATAGATATACTCCGGGCCCTCTCGGTGGAATGTCGTCTAATGTCTTGCAAGCATATGAATAAGTTCATAAGAGACCACATACCACGGTACGAGTAAAGAGTACTTGTCAGGAGACGAGGTTGAACAAGGTATAGAGTGATACCGAAGATCAAACCTCGGACAAGTAAAATATCGCGAGACAAAGGGAATTGGTATTGTATGTGAATGGTTCATTCGATCACTAAAGTCATCGTTGAATATGTGGGAGCCATTATGGATCTCCGGATCCCGCTATTGGTTATTGGTCGGAGTGAGTACTCAACCATGTCCGCATAGTTCACGAACCGTAGGGTGACACACTTAAAGTTGGATGTTGAAATGGTAGTATTTGAATATGGAATGGAGTTCGAATATTTGTTCGGAGTCCCGGATGAGATCCCGGACATCACGAGGAGTTCCGGAATGGTCCGGAGAATAAGATTCATATATAGGATGTCATTTTATGTGAATAAAATGTCGCGGAAGGTTCTATGGAAGGTTCTAGAAGGTTCTAGAATAGTCCGGAAGAAACCACCAAGGAAGGTGGAGTCCACATGGGACTCCACCTCCATGGCCGGCCAACCCTAGTGGGGGAGGAGTCCCAAGTGGACTCCCCTTAGGGGGCCGGCCACCCCCATATGGGAGGTGGAACTCCCACCTTGGTGGGAGTCCTAGCTAGGCTAGGTTTCCCCCTCCCTATGGAAGGTTTTTGGTTCGGGTCTTATTCGAAGACTTGGAGACCAACTCTTGGGAATCCACCTATATAATGAGGGGCATAGGGGAGGGGGCCGGCCACACCAAAGCCACAACCTGGCCGCCCCCCCTTGAGTGGCCGGCCACCCCCTCCCAAACCCTAGCCGCCCCCTCTCCTCCATAGCTCCCGCGTGCTTTAGCGAAGCTCCGCCGGAGTTCTCCACCGCCACCGACACCACGCCGTCGTGCCTGTCGGATTCAAGAGGAGCTACTACTTCCGCTGCCCGCTGGAACGGGAGGTGGACGTCGTCTTCATCAACAACCGAACGTGTGACCGAGTACGGAGGTGCTGCCCGTTCGTGGCGACGGAACCGATCGTGATCAAGATCTTCTACGCGCTTTTGCAAGCGGCAAGTGAACGTCTACCGCAGCAACAAGAGCCTCATCTTGTAGGCTTTGGAATCTCTTCAAGGGTGAGACTCGATACCCCCTCGTTGCTACCGTCTTCTAGATTGCATCTTGGCTTGGATTGCGTGTTCGCGGTAGGAATTTTTTTGTTTTCTATGCTACGTTATCCTACATGAAGATGGAACACACACAAACATGCACGATCTACCCAGGTTCAGGGCCCTCGTGAGGAGGTAAAACCCCTACTCCTGCATGCCTGTACTATGAGATCTCAACAGGGAGCTACAATGGTGTTCTTCAGCACTTGCCAAAGGTAGAAGATGAACTAGAGGGAGAAACCCTAAGAGAGATGTAGCTCTCTACTAGATGGGAACCTCCCGTGCAAGGGAGCTGCCCCTCTCCTTATATCAGATGAAGCCTGGTGATCAGGGGATACGTGAGCACCCCTTCTCTGCTCGACACGTGTCTAACGACGTTAGCACTATACACACATCACACACTTGGCCGGGGAGACACTGGCGCGACCTCAGATGCGCGAGGTGGAGGTCGGCGAGGTGGAGGTGGAGGTGGAGGCCGGCGAGGTAGTGGCCGTTAGTTTGTGGCCGTTAGTGAGTAACAGAATCCAACGATGATGGACCAAATCCAACAGTGATAACCGGCTGCTCACGTACCCCCCTGATCACCAAATCCACTCTCCTCCTTATATAGTGGAGAGGAGGCTTACAAGAGAAGGAACTATGGAGGGAATCTATGCCTACATAAGCCACCTTTATGAAGTTACTTTGGCCAGGGATGTGATGTCTGGTGACCCGTGTTGGTCAGGCCACGGCTGCTCCTTCATCAGCGACGTGCTTTGGCATCAGGGCTTCGTCATAAAGCTGATCTCACATACCTCACCAGTGTCCTGTAGCAGGCGACCGGCTCTTTGACCAGCAGTAGACCGTTGGTCCTATGCCGGACCCATGATGGCTTTACCTGGAGTAAACCGAAACTTCGTCTTTGGTTCCTCCCGAGATTTCGGTTTCATGTTGTCGTTTCCGGCTTAATATACGCCGGTGTCTCTTGTTCCGGCATACCTCTTCCAGTATACCGGATCGCACAAGGCAGGTGACCTTAAATCCGGTCGCCCCTATCCTTCGAATAACATGTTTATCCGGATTACTTCATAAACCGGTTTTTAACTATCTTACTTAGATATATTTGCCATACCCTTGACCTACCGGGGGTCATCCCCGACAGTCATTTATTACCGTGGACCCATGCTATTGTTGTTTTTTTTTTTTTGAAATACAAGTTTGGGCAAAAAAAATATGCGAACAACCAATACATCTGAAATTAGTGCTACCTGGACACGTGTTAACCATAGACATGTGGGAGGGGATACTCAGAAGCTTCTACGCATTTCTCCTTATCTATATAAGGAAATTTATTGACCTACCGGGGGTCATCCCCCGACAGTCATTTATTGCCGTGGACCCATGCTATTGTTTTTTTTGACCTACCGGGGGTCATCCCCTGACAGTCATTTATTGCCGTGGACCCATGCTATTGTTTTTTTTTTTTTGAAATACAAGCTTGGGCAAAAAAAAAATTTGACAACCAATACATCTGAAATTAGTGCTACTGGACACGTGTTAACCATAGACATGCGGGAGGGAGACACTCAAAAGCTCCTACGCATTTCTCCTTATCTACATACATAAATTTTCACGTACATATTTCTGGCATTCAACTAGTAAATGTTAGGATTCCGGTGTCAAAACGCCTCAAAAAAAAAAACGCCTCGTCCGAATTATAACATTATGAAATGTATATACACATGACATCAAAATTGAATTTCCGCAATCAGTTTGCTGAAAAGCCATGCAATCAGACTAGTCGGATGACCTATGCACTAGTCGGGATTTTAAAGCCCACGAATCAATCAAATAGGTTGAGCGAAACAAAAACTCACGGCTTTTAAATAGTGGACAAAGCAGGCAGAGAAACTTTAAGCGAAACTGGAACGAGCGATACAAGAATGGTATAGTGATGCAGTAAATCTTAGCTCTGTAGGAGTTCTTCAAACAGACTTACAGATACCAGCACAAAGATCCAGTTTATTAAACTGGAGAATTACATCCATTTCTAAGGAAACGGAGAGTACGCCCTAAAGTAGGCACAATACTACGACATAGTTGGGTGAGAGGCTGGCTTGCCCTCCAGTGTTTTTACAGAGTTCTACCAGCAGAATAAACATATCAACCAAGAAAGTACAGCCACTCTCACTCATAGATAATACCATATCGATAATCAATCGAGCAACCTTGTGGAACAGAAGGATACCCATGCAAGCAATCAGTACCCACCAGCCTATCAAGAACAGCAGTCCAATCGACCTTCACTGTCAGTTTGGTGGAATCATGCTCCCAAACAGTCTCAGTTGCAGGGTATTCTAGAGTGACAACATTCTTAGGTTCCTTCTCTTCCTCTTCCTCTTCTTCTTCCCCGTCCTGGTCCTGCTGCCCATAATCCTCTTCCTCAGGGGCTACCTTGTCCTTATCCTCAATCTCACAACTAGCATCAAGAAAACAAACATACAACACCAGTATTTCATCTTCCTTGCCTCTGTGTCCTTGTGGATACCCATTGACAGCTACCAGATTACGATTCAACAAGAGAGAGCCGTTTTCTCCCACCAAGTTGCCGCTACGCACACTACTATCATATAGAACCATATGATGTCTATAATTTTTGGTAGTCCCAGCTGTTATTTTACCATCCCAGTGGACAAGAGGGTCATTGGTCTCTTTATTCTCAACACTGACTTTGAGGATAGCTGCCACTGGAAGTTTCACATGTTCCAGTACCAATTTCACTGTACTCTGGAAACTAGGTAGCTGATCGATGATGCGCCTCCGATCTGGGTTGAAATAGTACACTATTACACCTTTGCTAAACTGCACTTCATCATCAGGATTCTTGCCCTTGGTCTTTAAATCAAACTCAAAATACATATAACCTAATGTAACCAACGCTCTGTATGGACCTGTCAGAGCTAACATATCCTTCTGCACAAGGGTTCAGAAAAAAACAGTTAGAATCAGAACATGACTCCATGACATGAAAAACCATGACTAGCCAGATGAATTTAAACAGTTTTAAAATTATACTCAATATATTTGGCTTGTATGCTAAAATGAGCAAGACATAATATTTTATGTGACTAGGAACAGATTAAACAAGTGCAGGACCCCAGTGCAGAAAATCTCACAGAAAAATAAAAGGAAGAAGAATTGATGAAAATGGGTTGTTTATACAATGAAAAAGGCAGGTTATTAGGAACCTATGTCAACAAACAAAAGGTTGGACATGATGACAAGCTGCTAGCAATATAATGCTGAGATTAAAACGTATTTAAAAGGATCGAATTTGAAATAGAAATTCATTAAACTTTTTTCTTGACAAAGTCTATCCAGTAAGTATCTGACTCGTGAAATTTGCACCAAAGAATTATCTCAGTAACATATTGGACTAGACAGCTCATGACATTCGTGTAAACAGATTCAAGTGAGTAAACAGAATCAAGTGAGAACTACCTTTGACTTGATGGTCTGGGCATCCTTTCTTTCACGATTGAACAGATAGACACATTTGCAGTCAATCTCATCCCTGGCGATAACTGTACCATAAACCTCAACAGGGTATTTGTAAGCAGGACCAACTTTGACCACCCTAATGGAAATGACTTGGGTGGAATAATCCGCCAGCTCATAATGTGTATTTCCTACAACATATTTAGTCAACCTCGTCGTTGAGGACAAAGGGTCACGGTCGCGTTCATACCGTGGCCCGATTTTAGCAGTTGCTGCGAATCAAACAAGATCAAAGATCAGAAATCAGAACAAACAAGAGAATGGATGCTTCAGAACCAATAGCTAAATCTAGAGGGTGTTATTATTTCAGAACATAGAGACTCACACTTCTCATCAAGATCGAAGCAAGCTAGGTGGATGCTGCAGAAGCGGCTAGGGACATCACACTTCCTCTTGGGATCGTAGACCATGAGGGCCTTGAGTTTTTGCCTGTGCAAATCATCCAGTTTACACGCATCCATGCCCTTCACCAGTTCCTGAACATCGGTGGGCGGATCCGTACGTTGGATCTTCAGAGGGGGTTGCTCGTCCGTCTCGCGGGACAGTTCGGCCGCCAAATCCTCGTACGGGAACGTCATCTGGCCGAGGAAGAATGGTTGGGATTCCGTGGTTTCATGTCCATAAACAAAACGAAAAAGCAGAGGAAGGAATCAATCGAGAAAAGTACCGTGGTGAGGATTCGATTGCCGCTGCCGCTGCCGCTGCCGCCGCCGATGTCGCAGAGAGCAGAGGTTAGAGCATCTCCAGCCGCGTCCCCCAAAGCGTCCCCCAAAGGGATTTGGGTCGCGCTGGACCAAAAATGCGTTCCAGCCGCGTCTCCCAAAGCCCATTTTTGTCCGGCGCGCCCCCATACGGTGTCCGGCGTACCGAGCCCGTCCCCGTCCCACAGGGGACGCTCCGGGCACGCCGGACACAACGAAAAGCGAGGTAACCGACGCGGGCCTAACGCGGGCCCGACGCGTCAGCGGCTCGGAAGCTCAGCCGCCGCCTACGTAGCAACGGTGCCAGTTGCCGGGAAGCGGAACCGTCGCATTGGCAACCGCGTCGACGACGCGACAACCGCCGGAATGGAGTCGGGACTCCTTGGAAGAGCAACCGCTGGTCTTTTCGACTTCTGCGCCGCCGATCATCCGCGCTCAATAAGACACGTACGTCGGCGCTTTTGGATCTTCACCGGCCGCATCCGACACCTCCAGCGACGATGAGCTACATCTCCGAGCTTCTGTCCGACACCTCCAGCGAGGGAAAGCCTGTTGGATGGCGCCATTGGTGGGAGAAAGCTTCGACGCCCAGCAGCGATGACGATTCCCTCCCGCCACTTGATAGCGCGGAGGAATGGCTGGGCGTGGAGGAGGACGCGGAGGAAGAAGGGTCAGAGGAGGCGGCGGTGGCCCGTGCGAAGGCGGAGGCGGACGCGAAGGCCAATACCGCCAAGGCCAAGGCCAAGGCCAAGGCGCAGCCTCCGAGCACCGGCGACAACAAGGAGGACTCTGACGCGTCGGCCGACACCGCCTCTTCGGAAGAGGTGACGAGCAGGAAGCGCCACCGTGACGACGACGACGAGGCGGGGCCATCATCGAAGAAGAAGTAGTAGTTTAAAATAATTTGTATGTAATTTAATTATGTTTTTTCGAAGTTTTATATGTATTTTGTTTATGTTGAACCGATTTGAATATTAGTAAAGAGTTTTATTCTATCTATTTAAATTATTTTTAATGTTTGAGAGCGGCGTTTGAGGGACGCGACTGGGGAGCGACGTCCCCCAAAGACGGCACGTACAAAACACGTCCCCCAAACGCTCGATCCGGCGCGGTTTGGGGGATGGTTTAGGGGACGCGACTGGAGATGCTCTTAGGGTTTGCGGAGGTGAGGATGGATTGGATTGGATCGACTGTGGTATTGGGAGAAAGCGTCTTATAGACCGCCCAGGCGGGCGGCAGGCCCAGCAGGCACGGGTCAAGTTTTGTGTTTTTGTTTTGTTTTGTTTGAGAATGAGCAGGCACGGGTCAAGTATGATGGCGAAATCTTTTCACGAGCGTGGCCATGATTTTTCAATTCTTCAGCTGTCTAGTGCCTTGATGCCATCGAGGCCTCGACCATCTCTAGCACGAGCGGAATCGTGCAGGCCTGCTGCTGGAATTAGAGAGCAGCGTGCCAAACAGAGTTCGGGGGATAATAGCGGCGCTCGAGATCGAGCCGGCCGGAGTCGGAGCAGAGCGCCCGCATATCCCAACGCCACGCCCCTACCTCGCCGGCCCAATCGAGTCAAGGCCGCTCGATCTGATGCAGGCGCTAGGAGATGGTCGAGGGAGCGGCCGGATCCATGCCTCTCTCTCCCAGGACCGTCCTGCGACGCCGCCCCCTGTGGCCTTGTCTCGGCCCGACGAAATCAATAGCTAGCACAGCCCGGACGATACCCGTGACGGCGGCTGCTAGCGGGGAAGCCACCTCGTTCCTCTGTGTGCCCGGCATCACGCTCAGCCGGCGAGGCGCCGTCCGCGTGTGTGGGGACCAGCAAATCACGGAGCCTGACTTGGACGTGCTTCCACGATGCAGACATGGCGTCCATCTCCAGCGCTAGAGATCCGATCGAGAAGGCCACGGTTCCCGTCGTTGCCTAATCGACGGTACCTCGGAGGAGGGATCCTCACGAGGGGGAGAAGAAGTAGGGGCCATAGGGCGGAGAGCACACGGGACGGTGGTACGCGATTTACCCGGCGCTCGGAACACCTGCACGATGACAGGGTCTACTGCTGCTTGTCTGGAATTATCTGGGCGCTTTCGCGTTGTTTCAATGAGTTGTGGTTGTGCCTCTAGGGCTCCCGGGACCCGGCTTATAAAGACGCACGGATCTAGGGTTTACATGGAGAGTCCTAGCCGGATTACAGATTGCCTAACTACGGTACAATGTCTTGCCGTGCACGTCACGGATCCGCCTTCCATATATGTCGTACTGGATCCGGGTTCCTCATGGGCCTCCACGGATCCGGGTTCCTCCGAATGTCGGTGCGGATCCGGCTTACTGATCCTGGGGCCGGACTTCATCCTTCATGATCAACAAGCAATCGGGCCGCCCGATGGGCCACATGCCTCATCACCGTCTATGGGCCACCCGGGCTTGCCGGATCTAGGCACTGTCGATGGTACACCTATGAAGTATACCCACAACAGTAGCCCCCAGAGTTCTCCGAGTTTCACCTTCTGTTTCCGCCTTGCTAGCGCCTTATGGTCTTCGGCAATGTTGGTAACGCGGAGAAACTTGTAGAACTCCAACTTCACATTTTCTTTTTTCCCAACTTTTAGTCGGAAAACCTTCTCATCCTGCGGGACTTCATCCATCGACAGCTCAAAACATGTTTCCGGGTTGCTTCCCTGCTGGCGAATGAGAACTGCTTATCTTCGCGTTGTTTACCCGGAATCTTAAGAGACTCAAACGGTTCCGCAAATTCTGGCGCCATTTTCGCGCGATTTGAGCGGTAACTTATCTTTAGCCATTTTTACCGTCTAGGGTTTGGACACGTGTCACGCATCCAACGGTGCGACGCTTGCGTTCCGACCACAGGATGCGAAGCACGAATCTCCTCCCCGCGGCCTATAAATATCCACCGTCAACCCTAACCTTCCCATTCATCCCCCTCTTTCACCTCTCTGCGAAGCGCCGCCCACGAGCTCTTCCTCCGCCGTGCCGGAGTCTACCGGAAAACTCGCCTGAGTTTCGCCGGAGCGATTTCACCACCGCGCAGTTCATCAAGTTCTTAACTTCGGCGAGCCACCGCGCGAAATCCTCGTCGCCGGCGACTCCGACCACCGCGGAATCCATTACGGTGAGTTCTCGAGCTTCATTCTTTCGCCGTAGTTGAAAGAGATGATACTTTAGGAAGACGACGTGGATCCGACTAACATTACGTTTTTCGTTACCGCTTCTTTTTCTTCAGATGTCTTCTGTAACTCCGCCTCCAACCTCCGAGCCAATCTTGGCGACGCCTATCTCCTCCACCCCTCCTCCACTTGTCCCAGTTCGGCTGGAGTCCACAAAGGATTCCGGCAAAAATATCGAGGGCACCTCTGCTAACCCGGAAGACATCGCGGGCGCAGAGCGAATGGAAAAGAAGGCGGAGGAGGCAGCCGCCAAGAAATCCAAGGCTCGTCAACGAGACAATGAGTCTAAAGGAAAGTGGTGGCCCTGTACTACCACCGACGCGGAGCTCTCCAACCTCGAGGCGGAGGGCTTCATTAAACCCGGATCCTGGCGGACACTGCCGGGCGCCCCCACTCCAGCTCCCGAAGACGGAGAAATGGTGGTGACGAAGGCACTAGTGGAGCGCGGATTCTCCTTTCTGCCATCTGATTTCTTTTCAAAAATCTTGAAGACCTATGGGCTCCAGCCCCACAATATTTCCCCAAACTCTGTCTTAGCGATCAGCAACCACGTGACGCTCTGCGAGGGCCATCTCCGGGTAGCTCCTGACCTTGCTCTGTTCCAGTACTACTTCTCCGTGAAAAAGGAGAAGATTCCCAAAGCTTCCGAGCTGGCTACCTGCGGATCAATCACTTTCATGCTCCGCCCCGGCCGCGTCTACCCTCCAACTGATCGCCACGAATCCGCGCGGTACTGGTCAGGGGGTTTCTTCTATCTGAAGGACGTCTCCGACCCGCCGAGCGAGAGGGTGCTGCCGCCTTTTAAGAACAGCCCTGCCAGCGAGGATCCGGCCTGGACGCAATGTCCTCATCTCTCCGAGTCGCCTCAGCTGACTCGGATGGTTAGACGGATCTGCAAGCTGACAGAGGAGGGTCTGACGGGGAAGGACCTTACCATGTCCTGGTTCACCAAGCGGATCCAACCACTTCAGCACAGGGACCGCCTGATGTTCCAGTACATGGGGCACGACGATCCTATGCGTGCGTCTAAGGACAAACTCTCCGCCGACGCCATCGACAATCGGATCCGACTATTGATCAAGATTCCGCGTGATCTTCATGTTCACGTGTGTAACAAGGACATCCACACCAACGGCTCCGGCACCGCGGTATGTTATCGCGTCTTAACTTGTTATTTTATTTGTAATCTGTAATTTGACTAAGTACTGGCTCTGCAACAAAGCTCGAAGCCCTCGAGGAAGGCGACCTCGAACTCTCCTCCGGGTTCCTCACACGGGCACTACTGACCCGGAGGCCGCATCGGAGGCGGAAGCCCCTGAAGCACCGCGCCCATCCAAGAGGAAGAGGGCTGCCCCCTCCAGTCCTTCAGCCAAACGTGCCCGCGACGTGCTCAGCACCGCGGCAACTCGCAAGGCGGAGGCGGAGAAAAAGCGCCTCAAACTCATCGACACGAGCAACCGAGCCCAACCAGAAATCCACCAGTTTTTAGACCTTCCGGGTAAGTGCTAAATTTCCGAAGGAAAATCCTTCCGCCATCGTGAATCAGCATATACTTAATCATAACGCTCTTTTCTTTTCGCGACAGAAGTTCCGGAAGCCAGCCCCCCAAGGCCCCTAAGGCCCCCAAGAAGAGGACGAAGCCGTCTCCGGCTTCCATACCAGTCACACCAGAAGTCGAAGTTCCGCCCAAGGCTTCCTCTGCCACCAAGCCGGATCCCAAGGTCGTCATTAATATCGATGACCTTCCTGAAGATCCAATTGGCCACGGTGGTTCCTGGAAGGGCGCATCTTCATCTACGCCTCCGCCTGAGCAACCAACTGCCACCTCCGTCGAACCTACACCTGAGCAGTATGAGCAAAAAGTGCAGCTGATTCATGCTACCAGCACGCTCCAAGCTGACCCTCAACCTACTCCGTCTCTGCAAAAGCTTACCCTTTCCCAGCGCCATGCGAAAGTTTCCGACATGATGGAGAAGGTGTGGGGGCCTGCAGACACGGAAATGAAGGAGCTCTCCGACCTCGAGAGTGATCTCAAAGTCTTCTTTGCTAAGCATAAGGAGGTGCGCCAGGTAACACTAGCCCTCAAGCATTGGTTCAGACATTTTTCCGTGTAACATGTGTTAGCCGATGCTTCTCTCAACATTAGTCTTAGACAGAAATTTAAAATTTTCTCGATCCAAAACTTTGAACTCCTCGCCAGCCCCCAGAGTTTTGAATTTCCGGCTAAATCCTCTCTGCGTCTCAGAGCACGCGGAAGCTGCACGAAGACCTGCGTGTCCATGTGCTGGAGCAGATGACGGAAATAGAAGGGCTGCGCCGCACCGCCGAGAATAGTCGTCAAGCCGTGCTCCGCCTGGAGACCCGTTTGAAAGGTGAGAAATCCGAGCTGCTTAAATTTGTACTGTATGAACAACCATAATGTATAACTTGTGGGATTTTCTGTCTTCAGAAGAAACTGACAAGCGCCCCACCATCGACGCCTTGTCCGCCAAGATCCAGGTATTGGAGGCGGAGAATGAAACTCTGAAGAACTTCTTGAAAGAGTCCTCCGAGAAGGAGACCAAAGAAAAGAAGGAGCTCTCGGAAAAACATTCCCGCGAAATGGCGGAACTGGCTGAAAAACTCAAGAAGAGCCATCACAGGGTGACCACCCTGGCGGCCAGGAACAAGAGCCAGGAGGCGGAGGCGGAGGCTATTGACAAGATGATCTTCCGTAAGGACCCTTTTTGTTATTGTTTTAACTCCGACTTCCGCAAAATTGTCTCTGTCCGCGGAAGAAACTGATCCTTTTTACTTTGCAGCAAGCCTTGGCTTTGAATGGACCAAAGAGTCAACCCTCGAAAGGATTGAAGCATATGATGAAGCGCGGACCTCAATCGAGGACCTCGTCGAAGCATGTCGCGGAATTGCCAAGTCCCTGAACCTGAAGAGAGCCAAGACAACGGTTATTGACCGCATGACGAATCTCATGAAGAACGTGCCGGAACTTATCAAGGATTGGCAGGAGTCTTCATCTCGCGGAGTTGCTGCCCTCGTGCTGGCCACCTGCAAGGCGCACTTCCCCACCATGAAATTTGCCGATGTCGCACGCGGAGCCCCCAAGGGTACCACCATGAGACATCTCCTCGCGGAAGCCATGGGATTTGATCGCCTTTTCGCTGGACGAGTTAACCACTCATTCCGGTATAACAAGTATGATCTTCCCGAAGGCTTTTCCAACCCGGAGGAAGAGGAAGAAGAGGCTGCCGAGGAAGGCGACGAGGAAGGCTCCGGGTCAAGTGCCGACCATGAAGAGGAAGGCTCCGACTCCGACGGCGACGGCTCAGGCGATGGCTCGGACGACGGCTCCGCCTACACGGCTTCTGATGAAGAGCAATCCTCCGAGAACCTGTGAAACAATGAGAACTGATGCATCACTTTTGGCCCCGGAGTGGGTTTGTAATGAATAACTTAAATTCTTAAGTAGCTAGGGACGAAAACATGTTATGTGCGGGCGGAAAACACTTATCCTGCTATCCGTTTAATATTATCTGCATGTTTCGTTGGGTTTG
>NC_061508.1:229971640-230044732 GCF_022539505.1 Lolium rigidum | reverse complement strand
TGAAATAAAAAACAGCAGAAAACAGGAACTGGCACCGTGGCATCTTGTTAATAGGTTAGTCCCAGAAAATGCATAAAAACAATATAAAGTGTGAATAAAACATGTAGGTATTGTCATAAAACTAGCATGGAACATAAGAAATTATAGATACATTGGAGACGTATCACACCCCTGGACGGAGTCGGGTAATTTGACGTCGAAGTAAGCGACGTCGGGACGGATGCAGATAACAACACCGCCCACATTGTAGGCGATGTTGCGGGAGCTATTGCGGTGAAGATAGAAGATGCGTTTCCACAAGCCCCAATGAGGATGGGTCCCGAGAAAGCATTCACACAAGGTGATAAAGATGGAGATGTGGAGGATGGAGTTAGGAGTCAGCTGATGTAGCTGAATCCCATAAACGAAGAGCAATCCACGAAGGAACTCGTGGATAGGGGTGGAAAGGCCGCAGATGAGGTGGTCGATGAATGTTACCCGTTATCAGATGCGAGGCGTAGGGAAGATGTCGTCCCTAGGAAAGATCAGCGCCTCTTCTTTCTTCATCAGCCCAAGCTTCTTGAGGGCGCTCACATCCTGGTTTGAGATCTTGGATCTCTCCCATCCAGAGATCTCAATCTCCTCTGTCGACATGTTGGTTCCGGGAGCGGTGTGCCTGAGGAGCTTGGTGCGCGGTGGCATTCAAACAAGTGGTGGAGGAGAGTGGAGATGAGAGGAAGCGCAATGAGCTTGGGGGACAGCAATTGAGATTTTGCAGAGAGAGGGAAAAGTTGAGCGGCGCAGCGAAGAGAAGGATTGAGGAAGAAGGAGATTATTTATACCAAGAAAGCGATCCGTCCCGCCGTTGGATAAAAAGGAAATGAATTCGATGCCCTACACGTGTTCTCGGGGGTATAATCGTATTTCTACTGTGAAGTTACTGGACAGGTGCTACAACGCGCGTGCCAGGAATTACGGAGGACGTGTATCCCCCACTTGCGAAAACGTGTCAACGACGCAGAGTTTGGACCCACATTTCAGCGAAGTGACAGGACTCGCGCCTTTCCACAATGTGAAGGTCGTGGCCATCGTCAGCATTGACGTCGCCACGAGGAAATGGCGACTGGTTTTTTGTCGAGATATCGATAGGAAAGATGTCGACAATAAAAGAAATTCGTGAGCTTTTGATCAAATACAAGTATTTGTTCAAATGCTCAGGGGCTACTTTTTATAAGAAGTTTGATATGGAGTTGATTCAAAAAAGACAAATATGAGCCTACAACCAAGTGTAAATACTCGACTGTAGCCTCGGGGGATACTCCCATCGGGAGCGCTGATCGCGCACCAGATAAAGATGGAAAAATAGGAACGTTGATAATATAGCGATAAGGTGGTAAAAAGGTGAGCCTACAACCAAGTACAAGCACTTGGCTGTAGCCTTGGGGGCTACTCCCATCGGGAACGCTGGTCGCGTACCCGATGAAAATGAAGGAGTTAAATTGAGTATATTTCGAGTTATGATATAACTCTTCATATACTCCCATCGGGAGGTCAAGATAATAAGTCATCATTTGACTTGAATAAATGTGCCATTCCAACAGTCGAAAAAGGCACTCGACAATATATTCTCAGAGCGCCTCAGTCGTGGTAAAATCTCTGAATGCCGTAATATTTTACGAAGGTAAGACCCCGGGATCCGTCCTGTGTGGCGTGGTATCGCACATGAATGCGCTCTGCTACTTTTTTCCGTGTCAACAGATGCGAAGAAAAATCCTACCGGACGCGTTAGGTACCCGATAAAATATGACTGGAGTTCGGCATATGGTAAGACCTTAAGCGGCACATGTCGAATTACGCCAGTATACCAAGGTCAAGTCGAGGGACTTGATCTTGAAGTAGGTTTTTGCGGGATTGCCACGAGAGCAGTTAACTGGTACCTGATCCGTCAGATGAACCAGCCCCATCTACCATTATCCCTGTACAATATATTGATTATGTTATGAAAATTATTTAGTGACTCGAAGAAAATCATGTGTTAATTGTAATGATGGAGATTTTACTCGATTCTCCGATTAAAGCGAAATCTCGGGGGCTACTGACATAGGCATCCCCAATGGGTCTGCCGAAGAAGGTACCTGGGGTTTACTGAAGGAAGGCCCATGACTCGAAGAATATGAAGCCCGGAAGCCCAATTAAGTGTCGATACAGAAAGATAGAGTTGTATTAGGAATAAAGACTTGTAACCGAAATGGGACGAACTCAGAGTCTTTCGTTGTTTGTAACTTGTACATCATGAAACCCTCGGCTCCACCTCCTATTTAAGGGAGAGTCGAGGGAGAAAGAAAGGATCGATTTATTATCAACACAACCCTAGCTCTTTAGCAGTTAAGTACTTTTCCAGCTGAAACCCTCGAGATCTACTTGCCCTCTACTTCCACGAAAACTCTAATCTACAACTTGTAGGCATTGACAAGTTAATACCTTGTCACCCAGACCACCGTGACCCTCCTAGCCAAGCTCCGGCAGCCAGGATAGGCCACTGATCAAACAGACGAAGTGCAGCCTTCAGATCTGACGCGCGCGACACCGGAGAGGCCAAGATGCCGGACCAACACCTGCTACCGAACCGCTGCCCACGCAGCCGAGGTCAGCAGCTAGCATCCACGCGAGCGCCACCCCGCCGGAGAGTCGACGACGCCCACTAGCCCCGGGTCACCGCCCTGGCATACCAGAGCCCCCGACGAGGAAGACACCAACATGAACCTCCCTTACCCGAGCCGCTTCAGAGGAACCATCACCGGTGAAGGAGGAGACCACAGAGCAGCCGTATCAGCAATGATGAGCCTCGCGCGGAGGTCCTCCACCTATTCACCGCGCAAGGAGCCAAGGCCTCAGATCCCCGCCACCCCCTTCACCGGTGCCAGTGGGCTTGGCCGGCAGCGCCTCTGAGGATGACAAGGTGGGACATGACGGAGATGGGGGTTAGCGGCGGAGGGGCTAGGGTTTCGCCCCTCAATCTCGTGGAGGGGGCGACGCTAGCGAGGGGAACGGCCTCAAGCTTCTGGCTGCACCGAAAAGAGATTTTCAACTCGCGCCCGCTGGTCATCCCGAATTCCCAGACACAGCGAGCGGAGCAGCAGCCCCACTCCACCTCGCCATCTCCCCCTCACGCCGCCCATGTGCCCCTCTGCCGCCCTGCCGTCCCTCCCCTCCTGCCGCGGCCGCCGCCTACCTGTCCGCGGCGGCGCTCCCGTCCCCCTCCCGCCTCTCCCTTCCCCGCCGATGGTAAGACCTTCTCTTCCCCTCTCTCTCCCTCTCTGTACATTTCTTTCTTTCGCTAACAAATCCTTCGCACCTCTGACCAGAATCGGCCCGCTGCCCCGCGAATCAGTGGTCCGCTTCCCCATTCCCAGCCCGATCCGCCGGCGGTAAGACCCCTTCCCTCCCCCCCTCCGTGTTCAGTTGTTCCCCGTCTTAGATGTAGCTTCCGCCGGTGTAGACCCGTAGAAATTTAGGGTAAGGATTGGTTCTTTGCCTGTCTATGTGGAATTGAAGGTCTGCTTTCGCCACGGGGAGCTATTCTTTTTTTCTTCTTCTGTGTGCTGAGGGTTATGAGGATGAAACTGCAGTCTAGGGGATGGAAGAGGTTAAAAGAAGCACTGGATTTCAGATGGTGAAGTCGGCTTGGGCGAATGAATGAGGAGAGTGTGACTGTGAGTGTCAGTGGCTTTGGAGAGGGGCCGAGGAGGGGGAACCTTCAGGGGTGAAGGTGGCGGGGCGGGAAGCTGTTGGTCTGCACACAACAGCCGTCATGACCGTTATTCGCCTAACAACGCGCGGGAAGGGTTAGGTAGGCAGGATGTGATTTGTTTGTGAGTGACACGCGGCCATGTTCGATTATCTGTCTATGTGGCGGCAGGAAAACCGTTCATTGATTATGGCATATCTGTCTGTTCTACTCAAAAGTTTTGGCGCGAAAAGGGCGGTATGGTACACAACGTCAAAAGCATGGATGTGGCATTTACCATAAATGAAATTAGATTACTATTTCTGGCTGTTCGTCATACTCACCTCACCCACCCTCACAAAAATCCTTGAGTAGGTTAGAGCTTTGAAAAGTACCCCAAACGTATTTTTTTTTGTGCACAATGATTTTTTTTTTCCAAAGACAAGTAGAACAAAGGGACTGGAGCGTGTGGAACATATAAGAAAAGTCAGATCTTTTATTTTCTTTGTAGTTATACAAATCTTATTTAGGAAGGTACGGGAGCGCTAGAGGGATAAATATTATTTGTAGGGATGGAAGAGGCAAGAGAGAAGGAGTCACCGGGAGTAAATCAGGGGAACCAGACGGAGAAGGTGTCGCTGGAAAAACAAGGAGGGCGGGAGGGCGAGTGGATTTGGAGAAGGTGATGACAAGGTGATCAAGTCAAGGGCAGGGGTGGCAGGGGGAAGCGGTTGTTTTGTATGTGACGAGCAGCCATAATTGTTATTCACTGAACCAACGGGCGGGAAAGGAGAGATGACCTATGAAGGAAGAAAGCATATATTTTGTGTGCGACATGCGGCCATGCTTACTGCGTGCTTGCCTGCCAAATGCAGCTATGAATAAAAGTTTTACAAAAAGAATAAACTAAGATAGCATATACAAATGTTATTTAGCGGTGGGCAACCCATATGAATATTGGGGCTCTGCACATGCGAATTTAGTAAACAGAAAGTTGTCTTACAGCAGAAGCAAAAATCTTAACAATGCATCTCCGTTAACCTGGATAGTACCAAGAGACGGATGACCTTATATTTTATTGTGTTCAGGGTGAGCTTAGTTTTCATACAAACACAGAACCATCACATAATGTAACAAAGCTTATACTTAGAACAATATCTGTGGCATGATATACCTACATATAACAAGACTGCACTTAATTGCTTACAACATTACCAGTGGTACTAATTACTTGACTTGTCTGAGACTTGGGGCATTTTGTAGACAAAAGACCAGCATTTTGTATGAGCTGCATAGGAAACATGCATATAACAGTGTTCATTCAGTGCACACGAGAGATGTCATTTTTTTTTTTTGAGAATCAATATATATTAAGTTAGCAAGCCGCCTCATTAAAAACTTTCCAGTCCCCTTAGGTACCCTGGTAAGGAAAAGAGTGCGTCAAAAACTTGCAGCCACCAGTCACACACCATTACAATCAGCCTGTCTGTGAACTAGGAAAGCAGGTGACTCAGCATCCCAGGAAAACAACCCATCTTGAATACTTGCAAATTTTGCACAAGAATGAGCTGCCTGGTTAGCCTCGCGACGAAGCCTTGCTCTTGTCTGGTTGCAACGGCATGCTATAAAGAAACTTGCAGGGAAGTAACTTAGAGAATGCCTACGATGTTTGAGTAAATTAGTACTCTTATAGATTATATGAATTCAATAAAAGGGAAAAGGTTGAGAGTAACTGAAGTTCCTGTGTATCCTTTTATTCATCCAAGAATAACATTGTATGAGCATGACCTTTCACCATTGCCACTCGCACAGCAACAAGCTAGTTTGATTGGTACGTGCTCAATTTGCTGATTTAGGAACATGTCCAAGTATTTCTTTCAGAGAGGAACTGAAAAGTACTGCAAAGATAAGAAAGAAACAGTTTGTCTATGTCTTCTGTAGAAGAAAGATATCAATTAGCAAACAGAACGCTTCAACAGAGTAATATTCCCTGCTCATTGCGGGGACCTAGTATGGAATGGCAGGATCAATGGCCCTGACTAATTGTTTTAGACGACCTATTTGGCATGGAGGCATTTCTCTCTCGTTTTCAAACTTTCGGCGTAAGTCGAATGTTTCACAATACTAGTTGAATGCCCGTGCGTTGCTACGGTCCCTTTTTTTACTCGCAATATATTGCATCATACACGTCTCTTCTCAGGACCTCCCACACGTCCCCAGTAATTCTAAACAACATAAAATGGATCTGTGAATATGCACATGTATAAAAAGAGAGCACATGACATTGTAAAAACATAATAATTTCACCTCACTTAAATTGTGTTTCACTGATGTAAAATTTTGAAGTCGTATGAATATAAAATAAAGACCAAGAGCTTATTTGTGCCCCCGAGCACCGGTACTCCTGGTTTTTGAAATATTCAAAAATAGTCTTTTTGTGTTTCAAAAAATTATAAATTTGTTTGATGAATACATATGTATGTCCTAAATACTTGTGCAAAATTTCGGTAGAAATTGCATTGTATTTTGAGCTATAGAAAATAATTTTTTGGTTGTATATAGGGATATAAATTTCATATTTGTATGATATTTGTATTTCTCGTACGGCTCAAAATACAACATACCCCCCCCCCCCACCACCACCAAATTTGTACGCACCTTCGGAATATTTATGTGTAGAATGTAATTAATATTAGATATTTTGAAATCTCAGAAATATTATACTTTAATTTTTTCCAAAAACCGGGAACACCAGTTCTCATGTGCCAAAGCAGTTTCCGATAGAGACCCAACTAATTATCTTTCAGTAAACTATTATATACTGCTTGACGCACTTCAGATATTCTCATACAATGTCCTGGATCTTGACTTTGACTTCATTTGCCTGGTAATTGATAAAGTGTATTAAAAACATTTCCTCGATGCATAACCATCCTACATGATAATTAATTGCTATTAGCATAAACTAGCGTGGAACATACTCCCTCTATATCGGTTTATTAGTGTAATACATACTTCGAGAAAAAAAGTTTGATCATTTATTTGGTGAACAAAATATGAGATATATGTCACAAAAACTATACTATTGGGTTCATTTTCAAAAGAAGTTTCCGATGGTACATTTTTTGTGGTATTATCTCATCCTTTGTTGACAAAATTAATGGTTAAAGTGTTTCCTCGAAGTGCGTATTACCCTAATAAACCAGTACAGAGAGAATAATATACTCACAGTGCAAAGTGAATGAACCTACCCTCTAAATATGGTCATATAGAAAGGGAGATTCTTTGCACCAACCTCCTTTGATTTTTACAACCTGGTGGGTTTTGGTTGGCTTCAAGCATCATTATGTCAGGACCTATTTTCTTCATAAATGACTATGATCTGAAAATGTATATGCATTGAGATGAAATAAAAATAAAAATCCATGCATTCCTACTGAAAGAATAAACTTAGAAAAATTAAACATGCTAGCTAGAGGTAAAGTTATATATATTGTCTAATCAATATTAGGAGGCGTTGAAAAATGATGACTACATTGAGGTCCTGACTTTTGGTAAAGCAGGCAACAAAAAATTAAACATGCTAGCTAGAGGTAAAGTTATATATATTGTCTAATCAATATTAGGAGGCGTTGAAAAATGATGACTACATTGAGGTCCTGACTTTCGGTAAAGCAGGCAACAAAAAATCTAGCTATCAGTGCGCGAGATGAAAAAGAATTATTTATTTATTTATTGCAGGGAAAGGCACCACAAACACTGAACTCGTATTACCTCAATTTTGCACATGAGCCCGACGGACACAACAATAGGTTGACCTTGGGATTGCCTAAGAACCTGATGAGCATAGTTGTGGAAAACGCCATTCTAGTCTCTTTTGACGTGCAACATTTGACCATCTGACCTGGAGGTGGAGTTGAGTATCTCCGCTAACTTTTGTGTAGCATTCCAGTGCAGATGAGGACTGTCCAGTTTTTTGTCCGCCATCGCCTTCCCAAGGATCTAACTGTTGGGTGGCTGCAAAGTGCAAATTATTAGGAGGCACACTGTTACCAAATCAAACATTTCATGAAATATAAAATAAACATATTAAAATTTCTCATAGGCTGAATTTACCATTAATCAAACTCACGAGGAAGTAGTCATAGTATCCTTGGAGCAGCCAGTCACTTACAATGAATCAAAGGACAATCCTCCTAGGAGAACTAAAAGAACACAAGGGGATAAATGGAGGTGTACGGTGTACTTGTCTAGTGGACTTTGCAGGACCAACCAGGATGAAGATACTTACTCATATTCTCGTCAGGATTTCTTCCCATCAAGTAGTCCACATATTCAATTGCTCAAAACACTGACAAAAGATAATCAGGAGGTGATATTGTGCTGACATATCTAGCACCGTAACAGATGGATCTGTGACTTCCAGATTTAGAAACTATGCCACAATTATTTTAATGCAGTTATACTGTCAATTATCATCACAAAAAATCGTGTTCTATTTTGATAATAGTACTACATAATATTCATATTCGAGTGCAGATTTAGACTGAAAGTTGAAATAAAAATAACACATCCAGGCTTCTACAGTTACATGATGTATGAAAAGTCAGGAGCGCAGGTATGGTGCGGGTCGTGTTGTTTGTTTAGAATTACTGGGGACGTGTGGGAGGTGCTGAGAAGAGAGGTGCTAGGTATGAACAATGTAAAAATTTCTGGGAACACCTTTACAGCTGAAGGTTCTTCTGAAATGAAAAAAAAACTTAGATTCACGAAGGGTTGAGTTTTGTTACGAAGATTCACATGCAACATCAGGAAGAGGTAAACGTAGGATGCCTGTAGGACATGGCTAACGAATAATGGTGTTAGTAGATAGTAGTGCAGCCGTTGCAATTTACTCTTGTTGCTTTCTCTAGAAAGATATGTGTCAGGCATTAGTTATAACAACAGAAAAGTCTGAAAGGAACCAAGTTTGAATGTAAAATTAAGCCAAGAAATGTTCCATTTCATCAGTATACATATACATGAACATGATGCATGATATTGGTGGCCAAAAAACCCACTGCACCCTACTGTCAATGAAGGAAGATGGAGGCGATCAAGATCATGGAAACATCGGTAAGAATCGGATACCTAAGTTGGAGACCTCGATGATAGAGGAGGTGGTTGCTGGTGTCATGCGGAACAGAGATCTTACTGCCGCATTCAGTTCCTCATCGCCGAACAGCGCGGACGAACGAAGGTTGACGGCTGCTTCTCGCACTCGAGAAGGCCTCCCCGTTTTAAGCACGCGCGTGTGTGTGGGTCGACTTGGCCTCATCGTTGAGGCGCCCGTCGGCAGCAGCTCTCGCCGCCGCGGTAGTCGCTGAGGCGCTCGTCGGAAGCACCTCTCGCTGCGATAGTAGCTGAGACGCCCGTCGGCAACAACTTTCACAATCTGGTGTTTGGCGGCGCGATGATGGTAGCAACACCGAGCATGCAAACCGGCCAGAATTGACACCTCCCTAATTAACGCTGCGGAGTAATTGCGATGCGAGTCTTAATTCTATACTAAATCAGAAGTAGGAGTAATTAGTCCACGCTATGGCCCAGTGCTAAAAATAGAAGGATTAGTTAGGAAAGTATATTAAAATTTCCCCTTTGATAGCCATATCTAATCCTTGATTTTGTTTGTGCGGTGGGCTGTTAGATCTTGCCTTTTTGATTGTGAAATATGTATCGTACTGTGGACGTGTTGACCTGTTTGATTTCAATTGTGGCGATCTCTCAATTAATACATCTTGTTTACTTCCTTATGTGGCACAATGGTTTCAGTATTCTAGGCGTTGATTTTGGAAAGTGATCTGCGCTTAGTAGAATTTAAGGAGGGTAGATGGCATGAATGGCTAGATATCAAGCGGGAGTTGTTTAAAACGATTAGACGGCTCAGATGTCTCCAATGTTTGACATCAAACATTTTTGATGACGTACGGACTGCAATATAATAGTAAAGATTTCTATCCATAGAGTTTTTGAATATTTAAAAGGAAGAACGAATAAAAAGCTAGTGTAATTACACATGATATATTAAGTGGCTTTAACCTGCATGGTCTTTTGGATGGGTGAGAAATCTTGGATCTGCCTAGTTCAGATATCTTGGAGTTGTAGGATATATAATTATATTAGTAGACTAAACAGCTTAGTTCTGATTCTGGAGACTCTTAACTTTGTCATTAATGATATAATAAAGGAGCATACTAAAGCAGACGATGGAGACCATTGGCAGAAGGAGTGCTGTGATAGCAATGTCGTCATCAGAGTCGTTGGATCATGAAGTGGAGGATGAGACCATTACGCCATGAGCTGTCCAGATAAATTGTTAACCCAATAATATAGTTTTAAATATTTAGTTTTTTAATCTTTAGTCAATCCAAATACGGTAACAGCATATCTAACTGGTCATATGCAAATTGGCTAATAGCTAACTGACATTACCAGATTTTACCTAATATATGTGCACATATGTTTGCAGGAACCAGCAGATCCGTGTGAATCTCCGGATAGGAGTAGGACGCCGCGACATGTTTCTCAAACAACTACAGGTGAAACATTTTGTTTAGCTGCCATGCAGAATAACACGCATTATTTGGCACTTATCTGGCAAAGTGATAGTCATGTAACCATGATAAAAGTTGCTGATGATCCTTCCAAACAAGTGGAAGATTTCCTGTCAGATAATCATGCTAGTGAGCGTTTTGATGCCTGCTATGTAGCTCCTTTGAATAGCATTTAGGAGGCTAGCAAGTAGCAAGAGGGAAATTCTAGCGGATTCAATTCTAATTTCCATCTAATAGTCAACAACGTGTGGAATGTATTTCCTCCAGTGAAATAAGGAGTGAGATATTAGTGTTTTTTGTTCTTCACCCCTATTCTAGCTACTTATTACATATAATCTTCCTTTTGCAGAACGCAGACCTTGTCATACCAACATTGGTACTTCTCCCACAAGCCCTCTGAAGAAAAAAAGACGTATGCGGCTGATCGTGGACCTGCTCAACACAGTAGCTCCCTGTGATGCTACTAATTTGAAGAGTCAGAAAGATCTGAAGTTTGTTTCCTCCAGCGACGGGCTAAATCAGGCACTAAGCGGGTCAAATCACCCAAATGGTAAGCGACCAATTGATCAGGCATCACCTACCAACATTGGTACTTCTCCCACAAGTCCTCTGAAGAAAAAAAGACGTATGCGGCTGATCGTGGACCTGCTCAACACAGTAGCTCCCTGTGATGCTACTAATTTGAAGAGTCAGAAAGATCTGAAGCTTGTTTCCTCCAGCGATGGGCTAAATCAGGCACTAAGCGGGTCAAATCACCCAAATGGTAAGCGACCAATTGATCAGGCATCACCTACCAACATTGGTACTTCTCCCACAAGTCCTCTGAAGAAAAAAAGACGTACGCGGCTGATCATGGACCTGCTCAACACAGTAGCTCCCTGTGATGCTACTAATTCGAAGAGTCATAAAGATCTGAAGCTTGTTTCCTCCAGTGATGGGCCACACACTAAGGAAAAGCACCCGTCTTACTACAGAGAAAGGAAAAATATCCCTATTCCATGCAGATCAAATGGTAGCGCGCGGACTTCCATTGTTGGATGGCAGTGGCTTAACTGGTCACAGATTGCCAGTAGAGCGGAGAAATACATCGTTAGAGGAGGGGATGCTGCGATGCAAGTGAAGAAAACAACTCTGAGAGAATGTAGCTTTACAAAGCAAAGCAAGTCTAGTGCTCGAGCTTCTCGATTAAAAGTACGAAGCATGTTGGCGGGGACTAAATGTCCTCACTTTACGAACTCTATACAGATAAAGGTGACGATTTTATTTTTTGAATGCATAAACATTCTCTGTGTTTGAATAATCAACCTTTTTTTGGCATGACTTTATAGGCCAGGATAAAAGAATTGCGTGTTGAAAGGAGCATAATCCATGGGTGGGGTGTACTGTCTGTTAAGAAAATTAATCATGGAGAACTCGTCGTGGAATATATTGGGGAAGTAATACGCAGGCCGGTATGTATGCAACATTCATTCAATAATTGCTTCTCAAATGTGCTTAAATGCATCTAAGAATTTACAAAGTCTATCCCCTGCAGGTGTCAGACATGCGTGCACGTCAGTATGAGAAAGCTGGCAGATGTGACTATTTCTTCAAGATTGATGCCAACCATGTAGTAAGAATCTGTTTTAGATTTGATTTTCTGTTTATTCTGTTGCTTTGGGTCATCAAAATGACTTGTGGATAGTATCTTTATTTGTTTATCACTTATACATAACTTCATGTTTGCGGAAAATGTGATATGGAATGTCTAGCTTCTAGAAGATAGTAACAAAATGTGTAATTTGTATATTTATTTGTGCAGAAGTTGATGTTGTTCAAAATTAGTAAAAAAGAACATAATAACGAAGTGAAAAGTCTGTAGCATTGATTTGTGGCCTGTTCGCTGGCTCGGATAGACTTGTGATGGCTAGTGATGATAGCTATGCAAGTTCTGTATCCAGCATTTGAACTTTTTTATTCCAGAATAGCACCTATCTTCTACCTTTTGCTTCGTGTTGATTACATGCACTTTTTTTTAATTTTGTTGTAGATTGATGCTACTCAACGTGGCGGTATCGCTCGATACATTAATCATTCTTGTGAGGTATATATATATATATAGTACTTTTTTTGGTGCTAAAATTATATGACTTGCTAAACAATTGTCTTGTTATTTTACTGTTGCAGCCAAACTGCTATACCAGAGTGATAACTGTCAGTGGGAAGAAGAAAATATTCATTTATGCAAAGAAAAATATTAGGGCTGGTGAAGAGCTCACCTACAATTATAAATTTCCTTTCGAGGAAAACAAGATTCCATGCCTATGTGGTTCAAAGAGGTAAACTTCCTCAATGTGCATATACAGTTGTTTTTCTAATTTCATGGAAGCTGCTATAATAACTGTGGTATTTTAGCATTTTCACGATGGCAACTTGCCATTTTTAAATATGCTAACATAGACATAAATGTGATCACTTTGCTTAAACATTTGAAGACATGATTGGTTTGCTCTTCACCCTGAGATCTTACGGTGATAGTGGTTGCATGCATGGTTTTTGAGTCCCTGTATATTCGCCGAGTCGTTTTCTCAAAATCACGGCGACTCGCGACTAAACAGCGGCTTATGGTGACTGTACAGCGACTTTCGTCGACTAATCACTGAGTTGCAGGGTTGGCCACTCAAGTTTGAGTCACGACTCAAAAACCTTGGTTGCATGCTCCTTCAGTTTCTATATTACTTTCCTCTGAGCTCTTATGTTCATCTGTAGGTGCCGTGGATCGATGAACTAGGAAATGAACTTGACAAGGTATGTTGATGAATAGTTCCATGTTTTGTCTTTTCTTAGTGGAAGTTCTCCATCGGATGACTTCAGTTTCTAGTGTAAAATCAATTTTTCCTGTACCTGTTGGTCTGCTTAGTACTATTTGCTTATCTAAGACGCTATATTTTGTTATATTGTCAATCACTAGGGTTAGGCTTGTGATCTTTGGCTTTATGAGATTCTTACTATTACTAAAATCACATATGTCAATGCATTGCATGGAGAGATCTGTGGAGCGTTTGGCTGCTTATTTGTAGTACAATGTCTTTTATTTTGCTAAATATTTGTAGTAGGGTGTCCATGTAGCACTGGGATACAATATATTAAATTAAATTATACCGGAGGGGTTTCCCAAATGGTTAGCACTGTGATACTCTTTAGTTTTATGTCAATAGCAAATATTATTTCAGCCAGAAGGTTCAGTGCGGCATAACTGAATCATGCGATGGCTGATACATGGGGTGGTCACTAACAATCATAGCGTTTGCAGTATGAAGCTTGTAAGGATTTTGTTGGTTTGTTTGTAGGATCTACTTCTTTGTTTTGAGACTGATTTGTCTCGTCATCTTCTATGTATCTTTCTAATTTAAAAGATAAACTACCTAATAGATAATTTGTGGGGAATGGGGATCCTCCCCCTAATTTGGGGGCTGGGTGGGACATGACTACACATGTATAACATAGAGTGTTTTACTCCATCTATTGGCTACTTCCATCATGCTCCTTGTTCTCTTTCTTGCTCTCTTTTTTTTTGCTAGTCTAACTGTAATATGTTTAAGGATGTAGGTATTGCTGGTGGCTCCGAGCAACTCAATATTCCAGATCCCTTTAGTTCATGTGTAAAATCAGTCGCTGGGACTACTGGCAGGTTCTTTGAATAACTTAGCAGCAAGGTTCCTGCCCCAAGAAGCATTACAGGCATCATGTGTTCTTATTACTGTGTTTGCATGGACTTGCAGATTATAAACCTCCTATTAGCATGTTAGTGATTAGATGGTAAATTTTCTTTATCGCTTGGTAACACATCATGGACACCAAATGAGTTAGTGGCAGGTTTATAATGCTTGCGTTTAGGCTGTCTATGGCTTGACAAGTTGACATCGTTATGTGTTTCTTAGTTTTATATGATAACTCGGAGTAACAATAATCTTGTGAACACAAGTACAGTCTACTATGGTATTGATATCTTTATTAAATTACCGTAAATAGTTGTCGATGCCAATGTAGCACCACGGGACTACCCATCTGGACCCATCAGCAGCGGTAGCCCTCTGTTAATATCTGTCGAATTACATCATATCTTATAGTTGGTCTTGTATGGACCATTGGATTGATGGCATGCCAATCATGTCCATTGGTCCGTCCATTTGGGCAGCAATCAACCACTGATCTGTGCCACAAGAACCAGTCTCAGATCCTGCAGAACAATTTCTGGGCTAGAGATATCACTGGCGCACTGACCAAGCCCATCTCCGCGGAGTACCTCGCGATATGGAGCCTGATCAGCGTTTCTCCCCTTATCGCCGGCCAGGAGGGTGTGATTCTTTGGCCTTGGACCCCTGACCTACAATACTCTTCCTTGGTCAGACGCCTTTCCTGTGCCAAAAAGATCCTTTGAAGTGTTGTTTCTTCCTTTGGCTTGTCCTCCAACATAGTTGCTGGATGACTGGTAGGTTGGAGCATCACCGTGGAGTTACTTCCTGCCTGTCTGTTTAAAAGATAATTGAGCCGTCGAGCCTACCCCCTTGTACATTTTTTGAGCTGAAGCCTAATTATAAAGTTATCGGTTCACAAACACCACACATTTAGAACTGTAAATTAGCAATGAAAACCCACATAGGATATTACAGGATACATAAGCGATTACAAGTAAGTCACAGGCTTTTTTTTGGTTACTTCCAACTTTAGAGGCGCAAGTTTTCTTCACAGGAAGTCCCATAAATTGGCTCTAAATCACAACATGCTATGCGAGTTGAGCTGGGAGCAGTATAACAGAACTTTATGTAAATGAGCGCTAGAGTGACTCATTGAGTACCTGCTCATTGATCACATGATGGAGTACTACAATGTAACTAACAATGAATACGGTTTTTCCCATCAGGGTGTCCACGAGACAATTGGAAGTCAATAGTGTTGCATCTTAAGCGAGCACTGTAGTAGACGCCATGACCAATATGTCCAGACACAAGCACCATCTCTGAGTCTATAGTCTGGCCAAGGAAACGAGATAATTGGTTAGGTAAACCTAGTTTTTTTTTTGTTTAACATATGGGATAGTCGTTCCTATCTTGTACATGTAATATAATATATACAAAGAAAGGAGTGAATATAGGAGTGGGAAGGCATACTAGAAGAGATAGAGCATTGCCAGGCATTGATGTAGTGTAGTGCCATACTGGAGATATCCTTTGTGTTGCAGCAAAATAGTACTTTGGAACGGACTGATAGATAGTTAAAATGAAAGGAAATGCGCATTAATGGTTTCCATTTATTGTGGTTCAGAAAGATAGAACTGAATCTTGTAGAACCAAATGCCTAATATAGTAACTACCATAGGCTAAAATATCCAGAGATAATTTGGCAGCATCTTTAAATAATAATTACAAGAAAAGCAATACACATGCAAGGTATTTGTTGTACTGATCCTTCGGGGAATATCGGTCGATCAAAATTACCGCAACAAATTCATAAAATAGTGTGCACTTTACACGTCTGCACTAATTCATTTAACTGGAATTGGTGTTTAATTCCAATAAATAAGAAAATATTAGCTTTTTGTGCATGTTGGAACCCTGTTGACATTATCTTCCTCCCTCCTAATGGACAATACATACAACTCACAGTTAATCAAGATAAATAAGCCATTCCCTGCTGACAAAGCTGGTAACATTCTCGAATATTTTAATGGCCATGGAACTTCTAAAAGCCATTTGATTTGTCCCTATTATGGATTCAAGTAGGATATAGCAGTGGCATGGTGGTTTTCCATAAAGGGTGAAAATTTATTCGTGTAACATTTCCTTTTTTATTTTTGGCAAGTTTTGAATACTTGTAGCATTGAGAGACAGGCTATTGAACTAATGCTTTCCCTTTCTAGAAGTATGGAACTTTATAGTACAAGGCAAGCAGTATGAATACAAAAAAAAAAGATGTTTCACATATTCTCGTCAACATGTGAACTCGATTTTCTCTAATAAATGTGCTAACTAAAAAAGTAACAAATAATGTTGGCTTGAATAATCCACCCCTTTGCATTAACACCTTATTTTTGTGTATGGTTGATGACCAACCTTCCACTGGATTTAAGACATCAGAATTTTTGGTGAAAATTTTCAAACAAATGTTGTTGCCAAAGATTTGGCAAGAAAAGAATGAACATAGGGATGTGAATGGAATTTGGAAACAGACAGAAAAATAGAAAGCATTTACTCCAACTACAATGGTCACATTTTTTGCAAGCATTGACAAATAAATGCCTTTTTGGCCTTTTTCATCCAGTTTCCACCTACAAATATTGCTTTTGTTGTTTGGCAGAAAAGAATGTGACATGTCTAACTTAGTTCATGCATGAGGACTGTTCATCTTATTTTGATAAAATCACACACTAATATTTGTGTTATGGTGCACTTATGGGAAGCTGTTTCTCTTGTAGAGACTGATACGTGGAGTTTATTAATGAACCTACTCTGTTCTTTCAGGTACATAATACTATATTGTTTTGGTGTGCATTTTGAAACTTGCAAATCCACCAGGTATGTGTTCCATTTCTTGCTTGCCCTATCTTCTTTCGAATTTGCAATTGTAGAAGTTAGTAGTATGAAGCCATGTTTCGGTTAGTTTGGACTCTATGTGACCTTAATGTTTGCCTGTGTGGAGATTGGAGACACCTGGCGTGTCACATGAGGCTGAAGTGTTTGTGTTCCTGAATCTGTGTAATGGGTGCACAGAATCAGGATTAAAAAGAGAAGATAAAGCACTTCAAAACCCGTCTTTCCCTATCTTATGATTCTAGATACCAGTTTCTGATGGAAAGAAGTTGATTTGTAAGTCAAGATTAGGATAGGATTGGAAGGTTTGGAAATGGTTCTAGACTTTTAATTATAACACACTAAGTTGTTGAAACCAGAACTGTTGATTTTAAGAAACATATGGTTTGCCCAGATTTTTATTTGCCATAGCAAAATAAAAAAATAGATGTTTGCCATAGTATTGAAGCTATTAACTTTGTCCTGTGGTAGACGGGCAACAAGCATTTAAAAGAAGATATGGTGGAATAATATAGATCATGATTCGCGTGAAAAGAGACTCGAAAATAGATCATGATATCGTGGAATAATATAGATCATCCTAGGAGGCTTATACTCCTCTTCTTTTCAATGAAAAGAAACTCGAAAAAAATACATGTGTCAAGTGCCTAAAACTATTAATGAGGTTATTATGGCATATCTGGACATTTCTTCTATTGCTAGCATTTAATATACTAGGTCATCTATTTTAGAACTTTCTGCTGCATGTATCAGTAGCCAGCAAAAGAGCAAATCAAGGTAGCGTTTGAACACTTGTGAAAAAATCTCGAAAGCGGTGATGGCTCATGAATAGAGCCAGATAAATTAATCCCTCATTTGCTGCTATTCGCGTTTATGAGCATAATAACTCCATATCTTTTTTGCTTTTATTGCCTCAATTAAATCTGGCAGTACTAGCTACATCCCATTTTGACTGGAATAGGAAGTACATGGGCAATCCTATGTTCTGGTAAGATATGTTGAGATTCTGGTACTTGGTACCTTTTCATTTAGTAATCGCCTACCCAGCCATGTCACCAGCCTTTGCTCGATTGGAAGAGTGTTGGAGGGTGTGGGGTTGAAAGACCCTATGCTCCTCCTCCGAGCCGGTTCAAATCCGGCAGGCTGGCATCTATTTCATTATCTGTGCTCCTGTGTAAATAACATCTGTGCTTGCTTGCAAATTCCACGGGAATACTTACTGCTTGCCTTGCAACATCGAATGAAAAAATGCTTTGTTCATGAGATATGGCATTAGTTCCTTGCCAAATGGATAACGCTTATTCTTTCTGCACGTACACTTATTATCTTCTTAGAGCAGATGTGAAGCAAGGACGTTTGGCCAAACAAGATGCTGCTTGTTTTGGCCTTCCTCAAATTGGTTCTTTGCATACAACACTAGCGATACATGGAAACCTTAATGACCTCATTATGTTGTCTTATCTGTAAAATTGCTACGTGTAAGTACTATCTGTTGCCAGCATTGCCTAATATGGAGGTATGAGTTATGTCTCGCACTTGTACCAATCTGAATTCCAACTCTGTCATACTGCCATATATAATTGTTGTACATACAGACAGCCCAGATAATTATCACTACAAATACATGTAGAAATACAAATAGTAGAAAACATGCAGTTCTTAACATCCCTGAATCATCTGACATTTGCCCCATTCCTATCAAGCTGTTGTTCCAATTACTTTCTACATGGCCATGGCGGTGGAAGGAGTTGTGTGTTTTGACTGGTGGGGATGTCCCCTTTTTTGACTGGCTGAGCGTGATGAAGGTTTGGTGGTCTCGACAGAGAGCTTGCCGTGGTGGACTGCTGGGGATGTTCGCTACACTGATCTCGACGGAAGTTCGCTATCCGTTGGGGGTTGTAGTTCTTTCACTGTTAGATTGTCTGCGATCCCAGGCGTGTATCCTGCTTTCTTCTGGCATAAACACTGACTGGCAGCAGCTGATGGACAAGGCCCAGAGAGGCAGAGACAGGCCTCAGAAGATCTCACTCAGGAGTCAGGACAGACAGATCCCAGCAACATAATATCCAGTCAGACACTTTGGACGCTTTGTATGGGTTGTAGGCTCGAATCCAGTAGAGGCAATTGACTTGAGCTGGGCTGCCACTGCAGCATAAAAGGATGGTGTAAAATTAGACGTGTATATCAGGAAACGCACTTTGGCTCATAGGGGCATTTACTCTCATTATGTGAATCCACATTTTGAAGTGTAAAAAAATTTTAAACTAAATTTTTACATGTACATTTAGACATTTTATGTTGGTACATAAATTTTCAAAAAAAGGAAAAAAGTTGTGTGACTCCTGTAAAAAGACAAATTTTGATGTTGTAATACGACTACTTACAGCACATTTTTTTAATCTTTTTTGTACACACTACCCAAAATGTTGTTTTTCCACGAAAACTTGTGTACGAACATAGAATGTCACGATGTACACCAAAAATTTATGTCAATTTTTTTTTTGACATTTTAAAATTAATTTTTAGTTATTTTGTACAATGAGAGCATTTGCTCCTATGAGCCAAAATGCTACCTCCGTGTATATCTCCATATATACATCCATATACACCTTGCTAAATTTTACACCTCCTAATTTTTCAGTGGAACGTGTATAGTAGGACGTATATATTCTCCATCCTATATTTTACTAGTATTTTTGTAACTACCAATTTACCAATTGGATTTTCTCTTCAACATATGTACTACAAACAGATCCTTAATTCTTACAAATAAGTCCCTGATCGAAAATAAACAAAAACAATTAGGCCCCCAATAGTTCACGTTCCAGCTAGCTAGCTCTATCTCCAATTATCCATTCGTGTGGCCTGCAGGCGGACGCGGAGGCGGCCGGCGGCCAGCAGCGACCTGCGGGAGGGCGGCGGCGGACGCGGAGGCCTGCATGAGGGCGACCTGCCGCGACCGGCGCGGACGTGGAGGCGGCCGACGGCGCGATACCTAGACGAGGGTGGCGGTGGCCAGCAGCGACCTGCCGCAGGGCGGCGATAACCACCGTCGTGTCCGTGGTCCTCCTGGGGACGAGGCGTTGCCGGCCGCTGCGGGGCGAGGACGGCTGCGGGGCTAGGAGCGGCGGCCGGGAGACGCCGATTCCGGCGGGCGGCGGTCTATTCCGGCGACCTTCTGATGGGCTCCGGACGGGGGCGGGAGCGAGCGGTTGCACGCCCACGAGCGTGGACAGGACGTGTTTATTTCCACGTCCAGTAGCGTCGTGGATGAACGTGGATGGTTCCCACGGCCGGATACACGTTCCACTGGAGAGCAATTTTAGGTTTTAAACGTGTATATTTGCTTTACACGGCCGGATACACCATCCACTAGAGATGCTCTAAGGGCGTTTGCGTCAGTCCACGCACACGAAAATAGTTGTTTTTTTTACCACGTGTACATTTGCTCCTGGGGGTGCCCCCCATGAGCCCGATGCATTTTGCGTTTTTCACCGAGAAAAGTTCAATATAGCAAACAAATAAGTGCTCATTACAAACACCCAAAAAAATTCAAAGTACTTATTTATTACATCCAAATATTTTAAAGTCTGCATGCATTGCTATGCATGAAAATAGAAAAAATAGCATAATTTTGTCTCTGAAAGAAACAAAATGCTTGGTATGCAACATATATTGGTGCAGGATTGTAAGGGTAGAAGTGGTGGTCTTGCTATGTTTTAGAAAAGAGATATCAATGTTGAGTTAAGGTGGATGGGTAGAATGCATATTGATGTTGATGTTATCGAAGAGGATGGTTTTAAATGGCGCCTAACTGGTATACATGGAGAGCCGAGACACAATATGAGGGAAGAGACTTGGAAGCTGCTGCAGATGCTTCACCACCAAGAAAATCTTCTATGGTTGTGCGTTGGCCATTTCAATAAAATTATGTTCAATTATGAAAAACAAGGGGGTGTCCCTAGACCTCAAATATGCATGGATAGATGATGCACTGTTGTATTGTGATTTAAATGACTTAGGTTTTGAAGGTGATATTTTCACATGGAGAAACAATAATCACCGAGTTGATGGCTATATACGTGAGCACTTTGATAGAGCTGTGGCTAATCCTAGTTGGTGTGCCAGGTTCCCTCAAACAAAGGGTGGACGATACGCCCAAACAACGCACACGGTTCCCACCGGACATGTTGTCGCACACGTTATATCCGTGAGGGCTTTGATAGAGGTTGTGGCTAACCTAGTTGGTGTGTCGGATTTAGGATCACCTGCTGGAAGTCGATCGCAGCCGAAATGTCGATGTTGTAGTAATCCAACTTGTTGATGTCGTTGCCGATAGTAACACCGTATAATACGATTGAATCATCGTCAAGGAACTGACGTAGGGCCTCCGCCACAGCGTCGACGTGGACAACCTGGAAGACCAGTGTCTCGTATGGGACGAAGAGCTACAGGACGACGGCATGCTGTCTCTGCTTCATGGAAGATTATCCCGCCTGACATTCTTCACCGCGTCGGTGAATTCGCAGTCCATCCCGACACACTTGATCGGTGCGGCATCAAGGAACTTCTCCTTCACTCCACGTATCCACCTCTCCGCCCTCGACGCACGGAGGGTGTAGGTGACCTTGAAGCTCATCCCCTGATCATCGAAGTAGTACAAGGAGGAGGGTGGTGAGGCCACCATTGGAGTGGTGCGTCAATGTTCTTCATCTGGTGTGTGGCGATCGATCGATAAGTAGAGGAGAGACGATCGAGGGTTTGTGTGTGACGATCTTCACGATATCGCTAGTATATTTTAGTAGAACGTGGATGTGAATACAATTACATTTGATCTAGTATGAAACTAGTACAATGTAATGTGAATGGACAACAAAATTTAATGGAGAATTTTAATTGGTGTTCCCGCCGATATAATTGCACACGAGGAAATATTTTGGTTACTAATCTCAAAAGGATTGAATTTGTGTTGGTGTGACAAAGGCAAAAAAAAGAGCTATATTTACCAAAAGTGTTCATGCTAAAAAATCAAGCAAACTTCAGAAGAACAGAAACAGGACAGGTGAACAGGAGGTTGGAGAGCCCCCATTCGCTAAGAGGCTTGCTCCATTACAACCCCCCCCCCCCCCCCCCCCCCCAAAACTTAGTTTAGGCTCTGGGATAATTAGTTAATTAATTAATTAATTGTGAGTCCCCCTAAGCCCATATCCAAACCCGTCATAACTATGTATGGCCGTATGGGTATACCGTATACCGCATGGAGAGCTACGATGATCACATCTATCTGTCGCTCACGTTCTCCTCGTGGTCATTGTCTATCGCCGCTATGATCTCATCTCTCCCCGTCGCCGGCGATCATGTTTGTCCGCCAGTTGATCCCACATTCCCAACGCGCCGGATTGGTCGGCCGCACATCGAGCCATTGTCCTTCCTGCATGCTGCCGACACCCCTGCTGGCAGGTATCTACGAGAACTTTCCGAGGCTCGTGCCGACATGCACCGTCTCGCAGTGCTTCGTGGTTGGCAAGCACCGTCTTGCCGTGCCTCCTACCCACCAGCCACGACCGCCACCGCCCAGCAAAATCGCCGCCGCCAAGCTGACAGCAGCGTACATACATAATATTTCTACCAATATGCACGTTACATATCCGTACAAATAAGTTAAGCCATACGGGTTTTCTATAGAGCTACGTATACATGTTCATTTTTTTAAAAAAAATCATCATACCTTTAGTTACGAAGGAATAATGAGCCACCGGCTGTTATTTTTAGATTAAGTTGCCTGCCCCACAAGCCACAAATAACACTTCTTTTGACTGCTCTGACTTTTATTAGGGTCTTTTGGCTGCTCTGACTTCTAGCCACAGCTTTTTTTCAGTAGAACTTCTAGCCACAGCTACCCTAGCGTGAGTTGTAGGCCCATCGAAAGATTGGCCTACAAGACTTCAGCCTGGGCGCCGCAGAGCCAAGAGGGTGAATTGTCCAGTCAGACCCTTTTGTTTGGGCTGGAGTGTGGCCCTCTAGAAACAATTGTCCAGACAGACTCTGCAATAGTTCCTCAAAAAAAAAAAAAAAAATAAAAAATAGACAGACTCTGCAATACACTCCATTGTGTGGAGCCGGTGGCTCGAGACGATTGTTTTCCAATGTTTTCGTATATAATCATAGGCTTTCTAAACGAGATGTGCATCGGTGTTATGCACAAAAAACATACTACCTCTGTTTTCACGCTCCTATGCGACACTAAGATACAATGTTACGGAGTATTACTGAACTGTCACTTCAGTCACCAACATGGTATGAAGCAGACACAGCTGATTAAAAATTCCCAAGCCTACAGAACATGACTCTTGTCACGGACATAATCAAAACCAGTGATTCTAGCTTCAGATTTTACCTGCATGGTTTTGTCATCTTCAGGAAACAACTGATTCCAGCGCTACAGAGTTGTGACCAGTGTACTGCAGGTAAACCATGTATACAAAGATTCCAGCTCTTGTAAACTTCAGATTTTACCTGCATGTATACAAAGATTGCACTCTACTTTCCAGGTTTTACGCCCTGGAAACAACAAATCCATGAAGACTCTTGCAGAATTAGCCCAATGTGGCCTAATCTAACAGGGAGCATTTTCAAACTAAGGTGTGAAAATAAACTATAGTACTCCCTCCAATCCATAATATGTATCGGGGTTTTAGTTCAAATTTGTTTGAACTAAAAACCCGACACTTATTATGGATCGGAGGAGTACTTTATTGCGCATCTGAACACATAATTCCATCACAACTTCAGAACTTGGCAAAAACTCAGAACTAAACTCCTGTAAGAGCAGGAATCTAACTACAACAAAAATGCCATGGAATGGAAGGCAATGAAACAGATAGGTATATCATCTGCACAAGTATAGACGAAAAAAATAATATAGACACACGACCAGATTCATAGTAAGGAAGGCCACAGACATGCCAGATCTGTGGAAAAAAATTATATCGAAATCTCATGTACAAGAGATGAAGCATATGTACATCTTCACCACATCAAACCTCAAATTTTTCATCATCTGATCCTGAACATAGTGCTAACCGTAGCCTACATCCTCTCCATTAGCGTTTTCTTGGCTTATAATTACCTTTCTGGAGAGGAACATACCCAAGAGTCGTTGCATTCTGAAACTTGTCGGTCCCTTAGCAGCTACACTGTTTAATCACCCGGACACACACTGGAAACCTTTGCAGACGGCAAGCCAGGCAGCGAACAATACCACACAAATGACAGCATCGACAATGATGATGATCTTCACATGGCGCATCCACAGCGACCGCCTCCGTAGCCTTGACTGGCTCGCGCTGCGCTCCAACGACATGCCACCTACATCCTCTGGCTGCACATCGATTCTCAAAGCTCTAGTGCCATGGTGCTCGTCATCGCCATCCGCCGTCGACATCCCTTTATCTTTCGCCTTCTTCTTATCCTTCCTGCCGCCACCTTTCCCGAGAAGAGGCACCTTCGACGAAGTGCAGCCCGAGCCATCATTCGACGCTCCCCTCTGCGCACCGTACTCGAGAACGAGCGTCGCGCGGGGCATCTTCTCCAGCGAAGCCACCAGCCTCTGGACAGCCGGCAACAGCGAGTCGTGGAGGCTGTTCCTGTTCGTGTTCCTGAACTCATCCCGCACGCGCTCCAGGAACTGGAAGGCGCCCACATTCCCGACGGTCGGGTCGATGATGGCGAAGAAGGTGTGGCCATCCGCCATCAGAAACCCGTAGCTCCTCGACCCCATGGTGTGGATGTAATGCCGGTGGTAGGCGGGCACGTTCTCCAGGCAGAGCGCCGCCGTGGCCTCCATCTGCGAGTCGCCATCCTTGCTGCTGTAGCTGTATACGACCTTGCTCCCCTTGGCAATGCAGCAGTAGACCGTGTTGTCGGCCGACGAGCTCATCCGCGGGTCCTCCTCAGCGACGTCGACCTCGAGGGGCTTGGCGCGCGCCGACAGCAGCTTCACGGACCTGGATCGGCGAGAATTCATGAAAAGTCCACGATGCAGGACGAAGCGACAGCTCCACCCCTTCGTACGGGCAAGCGACAACCTGCCCCCAAATTCAGCGCCGCGAGAATCAGGGTCGTCTTTGAAAGAATCCAATCCACGGGAACGGAATCGGGCAGCAATCCACGCTCTCCGGCGACCTCGCGGTGGGTTCTTGGCAGGCGACGGCGCGGAGGATCACGGATCAAGAACTGGAAATCAGCGGAGCAGAGTTAGCATCCGTCCCCAAATTCGCGCAAGATTACTACCGCATCCATGAACCGGCTCAGCATTTCCCCCCATGTCTAGCCTGAATTCACGCATCGTGGAGCAAGAAAAGACCCATTCTTGGTGATCCGAAAATGATAAAAGTAACAACCTAAGGAAGGGGAAAAAAATACCTGGACGAAAATGGCGCTGCCGCCGCGCGAGGGGGGAGGAGGGCGGATCAGAAGGAGAGCGGGGATTTGGAAAGGGAGGTGGAGGGAGAGCGTGGAAGGGAGAGGAAAGGAGGAGAGGCGAGCATGTTATTGTCGAGGGAGGGAGATGGAAGGCGAAGACTTGGCCGGGGTGGGGTGGGGATTTGACTCGGCAACCAGGACGAGGAGGAGGAGGAACGGTGACGCGGTTTCAGAGGTTTGAGCCAGCAGCAGCTGCAGCTGCAGCATCGTGTCGTCTGTCTGTCGTGTGCGTGTGCTCCTTCTTTTTTCTAGGAATTCGTCCAAAGCCAAAGCTTCGGTTCAGCACCCACCGTGTAGGTGTGTTGTGTAGCTTTCGCCAATCATTATCGAGTTGTAGATAAATGCATTAACACAACGTTTTGTCAGGATGCAATTAGCACAACTTGGACGTAATGTTTTTTCTTCCATCTTATATTTGTCTCGGAATAGGTTTCCGTTCCACTATATTAATATAGCAACCAACCGATACAAGATAACAACCACCGCTGAGACATACAACACATCAAGCCTAAAAGAAACAAGAGAAAATATAAAACTTTAATATAGTCGAAATTAACACCTTCTAGGAAACAACTTCAGGCCCCTTTGATTTATATGATACAAAAAGCATAGGATTAGAAAAAAATATGATTAGAACGTCATGGCTACTTGAATCCTGTAAAAAGATAAAGTGTGTTTAGTTATAGTAAAGAATAACCTCATGTTTTTTCTCTATATGACTTACACTACAAAATATCTATAGGTTTAGTTTCTATAATTTATGTTCCTACAAACAACTTGTGTAGAATTTTTTTCATGGGATTCAAATTCTACATAATTCATAGCAAATACTATGAATCAAAGAAGCCTTTGCATTGAGGTTGAACTACTCGAACACCCCAGGTGGGGCATTGAGGTGTTGAAATGGTCGGGCGTGCAGATCAGTCGGGTTCAACGTTCAACCAAGGAAGTTTTGATTTGCTCGTAGGTTGCTATCCTGTTAAGTCCATGTATGGTGATGTAGTTTGTTGGTAATGTCACCACTAACAAGAGAAGACGGCCACAAGCATATGATGCAAGCAACCAAACATGGTGGCTTTGTAGCGGGGAAGACATTTCTCACATCTTAAAAGCAATTTCAATTTGATACTTTCCCCGTATTTCGGTACCCAAACACTAGGTATCAAATGGCCATCTAATAAGATGCAGGCAAGTAAATACTTTGCAGAACATAGTCTTTAGCGAAGTCCAACCAAATCGAGCTCCCACGAGTTGGTTGAAGCACTGTTGTAGGCAAACTAACATTTTAGGTTTGTGTGTTCGACCACTACATCTCAAATATGGAGACAATTTTGAACCTATGCTCCATCCCCGTACTTATGTGGTCATCACGGTCCGCACTAGTGAGGGAGTGGTGCTCTGACCCCACGGATCGAAGTCTCTTACTTCAGTGAACCACTGTTGAGACTTTGGTGGTAGTGCCGATGATGATGATGATGATGATGATGTCAAGTTTTGTTTTTTGTCATCGTCGTTTATTTCATTCTTTTGTGTACTAGTCTTCTTCTTTGGTAGTACAATGTGTTTTAGTGTCCTTCCTTACAAGCGGTGTGTCACTGGCCATAGTGCATTGTACATATCTAGAACCTAATCGGATCAGGCAGGCCACCAGTGAGCTCTTCAAACCTCTCGATTAATTTGCTTTGTGTAGATTTCAGCTCCTGCAGTACGGAGAAACATCAAGATGCAAAATTTTGAACTAGAGACGAGGACAATGCCATGTACAATGAAGCAACTTCATTTTATTTATTTGGTGTAGTGTCTTCGATCCATTTTATTCTTTACTCTTTTTTTGGCAAATAAAAATATATTGATATGGTAAAGATTTTAGATTCTTTAGTTAAGTGAAAATCGAAGTCGATCGTTTGTTAACAATAAAGTTAATAGAGGGAGAGAAATTGTATCTCATTCAGCATATCACCAAATTGAGAAAATCATCAGATATCTTTTTTGGACCTTGTACCACTTCCACGATGCAACTTGGAATTTTTTAATAATAATTATATTAAAATACATAGAAACGTCATCGCTGTGTTCTTCTCTACGTGTGCGCGTGTGGGGCGAGACTTGACCTTGAAGGGTTCAACTGAAGTTGCTGCCTATGTGCAAATAAACGAGATACCCGTGAGAGTACATTACGTATGAGGCTGACAGATCCTAACCTGACCTGGTTCCAATAATTAATCGATCCTAATAACAGATCGATGTAGACGGTTCACATCTTGGTGTGTTATATAAAAAGACACGCGATGCTTACTTCTACAACCACGTCTGGTCAAAGAGTTAAACTTAATTAGCTTCTGGAGAACATTTCATCAAATTCGAACGACAAGAAAAGAAGAGAGATCAAAGCTCAATGTAGGTATGCAAGACCGAAGAGAAAAGGAAGGAAGCCATCGTTTCCGTCCATTAGTTTCACTTCTCGTGCATGGGAAAACTAGAGAAAAACGTATTGGGAAAATGTTTTCTGTTTTAAACAAAAAACTCAGGAATTTTACGATCTTCGTGGGACTTTTTTAGAACTCCAACTCACGATGAAGGGTACCAATGTATCTAACTGTTGGCACAATAACATTCAAATCATATCTTTTGCTAGTGATTTGTATTTGATTGAACTATGGTCATTAAGATTCTAACTTTCTCCTATTCCCATGATTCAAGCGCTTGTATTTCGTATTAGTGGGATTTTAAAAGCGCAAAAATAGGATTATACCAATGTCATGTCCACTTAAATCCTACATGATTCCTTTGTAAAAACTAAGAACTACTTCCAAGAGATTTGAGTGGATGGAACAATTCTTCGGAGATACAGTGCAAATAAATCATTATAGAAAATCATACAATATTCAATATTACAATTTCTGAGATCCAGTTGGTTTTCGTGTTCGTTGGTGTGGTTTCAAGTCAGTATCTTATGATCTACGGTTGTCATCTTTGGCGAAGGTTGCTGCTTTGTTGCGCTGGTCCTTTGGGCCCTTAGCACGACGACTTCCCGTTTGTCTACTACAACAAACTCTACTACGACAAGCTTGCATGGCTCCGGTGATGGAGGAGAGGACGGCGGCGCGCCTTCGGCCCGTGTTAGTATGTGTAGTCGTCGCTAGGTGGTCCAAATACCTAGTTGTAATTTGTATTACTTTTAGATCTTATTGTACTACTATTGATGATTATTAATAGATTGGCGGAATTATCGCAAAAAAAATCCAACAACTGAAGTAGAAAAATTGTTAATGATTCCTACAAAAATCAGTTGAATCTAAAGAGGCGAGGAATTTCATAGATGATTTATAGGATTGTATTCAAAACATTTTTTTCCTATAGAATCTTTTTGGTTTGTAGGATTATAAGCCAATATTCCTTTCATGTGGTGTACATTTCACACAATTCAAAAAGGAAATCCATGGAAACCGACTTCATGGGATATGATTTTATTTTTTCATTTATGATAACTATATGGTATGAATATAGTCCTATAGAAAAGTTCTTGTGTCTTCGACGCGGTGAGACCAAACAACATTTGTCGCGCGTGTATCTGCTTTCAATTAATGCAGTATTCAGTATTCATGATATTTCTTTTTTGCGGGCAGTATTCATGATATTTCAACCATACATTTTATCTTGCATTGCGTTTGTTGAATCCTATGGACCAAAAGAGCCCTTCCTTCACAAGACTATTATCCTTTCAATCGTCTATTTATTTTACACACATACTCCTGACATATATGTCTTCAGTTTTGTTCCCACATTTTGGGAGTTCTTCGAATCAAGGATGCCCTGACCGGAGAGAGAAAGCAGTTGCTGGTGGATAATGTCCCAGAAGGCTTGGATTGCACAGATTAGTGCCCTCTGTTAACCTAGAGTGAGATTTATATATTCATCAACCAAGTGGCATCTGACATGAAAGCAAGCAGGCACGTACAAAATGAGTTGCATGATATACGAGTGGCGACGCCACTTTGGGATGGAAGCCGTGTTCAGTGTTCACCCACCGTTGCAAGCTAGCTTTACGCCTTTACCATGAGGCGGCGCGTGATTTGCACAGCTAAAGGCACCGACCAAACCTTTCAGTATTTTACAACAAAGACGAAGCAACGGAGCAAGCATTTGAGAGAGGAAGATAATAATCTCAAAGAGAATGACAGCAACATGACCACAGTTTATTCAGACAAACCGAATCTTTGGAAAAGAATTCAGACAGGCCAAACTTCCATTGAGCTTTACGATTTATGGGCTTGTTGCACTCAATTGCAGCTTGCACTTAGAAGATGGGCCTACCCCTGGGCCAGTATATTTTATCTTTGACCGAACTAGCATGTGAGTGGACCAGGTTTTTTTTCCCATGAAACCAGCTATTTCTTCTCTTTTTTGCTTAGAAAAAGCTATATTGTATTTTTCATTGTGAAAATTATAGATAACACATATTACCTGATTTTTTATTTTATCCCATTAAAACGTACTTGTATATTCCTCTTCATAATTCGCATATGCGCGCACCTACACAAACTCATGCAAGAAAATTTCTTTTGGAGTTTAAGGCATTAAACAGTGTGTCCACTAAACAGAGCTCAATGCATTGCATTAAACAGTGTGGATTACTAGTAGTGTAGTGAAACCCAAATTAGTTGTGGCAGGTCGGTGATGCTCCCTCTGATCCGATTAGATTGACGCGGCGAGGCCAGGGCCGGCCCTAGGGGGCGGGAGGGGCGGCCGCCCCGGGGCCCCGGATCCAAGTGGCCCCAAATCCTAGGTAGCTATACATATTTTGCGGCGGTACGGCGGCACCATTAGAGTTGTTCCAAGGATTTCTCTCTTCCGCGGTTGAGCGATACCAGAAGAAGTGTTAAGGACGAAGGCAGTTAGCGCTGCTCCTAGTGGACTAGATCGTGGGCCCTTTTAACTTTAGTTAGCCAGGTCCATATTACTTTGGTTAGTTTCGGCCTATTTTTCTGATCGGGGAAGAAAAACGCATGAGTGGAAGATCGATCTAGAAGACCAACAATGCCAGAGACATTTTACCATCCAATAAAAATGTTGGTGTTGGAGATATGCCCAAGAGGCAATAATAAAGTGGTTATTATATATCTTTGTGTTTATGATAAATGTTTATATACCATGCTATAATTGTATTAACCGAAACATTGATACATGTGTGTTATGTAAACAACAAGGAGTCCCTAGTAAGCCTCTTGTATAACTAGTTTGTTGATTATAGATGATCATAGTTTCATGATCATGAACATTGGATGTTATTAATAACAAGGTTATGTCATTATGTGAATGATGTAATGGACACACCCAATTAAGTGTAGCATAAGATCACGTCATTAAGTTCATTTGCTATAAGCTTTCGATACATAGTTACCTAGTCCTTTCGACCATGAGATCATGTAAATCACTTGTGCCGGAATGGTACTTTGATTACATCAAACGCCACTGCGTAAATGGGTGGTTATAAAGGTGGGATTAGGTATCCGGAAAGTATGAGTTGAGGCATATGGATCAACAGTGGGATTTGTCCATCCCGATGACGGATAGATATACTCTGGGCCCTCTCGGTGGAATATCGTCTAATTAGCTTGCAAGCATATGAATGGTTCATAAGAGACCACATACCATGGTACGAGTAAAGAGTACTTGTCAGTAGACGAGGTTGAACAAGGTATAGAGATACCGATGATCAAACCTCGGACAAGTAAAATATCGTGTGACAAAGGGAATCGGTATCGTATGTAAATGGTTCATTCGATCACTAAGTCATCGTTGAATATGTGGGAGCCATTATGGATCTCCAGATCTCGCTATTGGTTATTGGTCGGAGAGAAGTCTGAACCATATCTGCATAGTTCGCGAACCGTAGGGTGACACACTTAAGGTTTGATGTCGTTTAAGTAGATATGGAATATGGAATGGAGTTCGAAGTTTTGTTCGGAGTCTCGGATGGGATCCAGGACATCACGTGGAGTTCCGGAATGGTCCGGAGAATAAGATTCATATATAGGAAGTCATTTTACAAGTTTGAAAATGATTCGGTGCATTTATGGAAGGTTCTAGAAGGTTCTAGAAAAGTCCGTAAGAAATCACTATGGAAGGTGGAGTCCCGGAGGGACTCCACTAGCATGGCCGGCCAACCCTAAGGGGGAGGAGTCCCACGTAGACTCCACCTAAGGTGGCCGGCCACCCCCCCTCAAGGAAAGGTGGGAGTCCCACCTTGAGTAGGACTTCCCCCTTGAGTAGGTTTCCCACCTTTGGCAAGTTTTGTTGTTGGGGTCTTATTCGAAGACTTGGACTACAACTCTTGGGGGCTTCCACCTATATAATGAGGATCCAAGGGGAGGGGCCGACCACACCAAATCCATCTAGGCCGCAGCCCCCAAGTGGCCGGCGCCCTAGACCCCCCTCTCCCCAAACCCTAGCGCCCCTCCTCCACATATCTCTCCCGCAGAGCATAGGCGAAGCCCTGCCGGAGATCTCCACCACCACCGCCACCACGCCGTCGTGATGCCGGGATTCCGAGGAGGATCTAGTACTTCCGCTGCCCGCTGGAACGGGGAGGAGGACGTCATCTTCATCAACACCGTACGTGTGACCGAGTACGGAGGTGCTGCCCGATTGTGGCACCGTCAAGATCTTCTACGCGCTTTTGAAAGCGGCAAGTGATCATCTTCTGCAACAACGAGATCTAATCTCGTAGGCTTTGGAAATCTTCAAGGGTTAGTCTCGTGATCCCCTCGTTGCTACCGTCTTCTAGATTAGATCTTGGCTTGTGTTTCGTTCTTGCGGTAGGAAATTTTTTGTTTTCTATGCTACGAATCCCATCAGTGGTATCAGAGCCATGTCTATGCATAGATTGGTTGCACGAGTAGAACACAATTGTTTTGTGGGCGTTGATGCTTTGTTGTCTTTATTTGAGTACTTTGCATCTTTGTGGCATAGTGGGATGAAGCGGCTCGGGCTAACTTTACATGACCGCGTTCATGAGATTTGCTCCACGCTCGACATGCAACTTGTATTGCATAAGTGGCTTTGCGGGTGTCTGTCTCTCCTACTATAGTGAAGATCCAATTTACTCTTTCTATTGACAATACTAGTATCACCGTTGTGGTTCATGTTCGTAGGTAGATTGGATCTTACTCGAAAACCCTAAACCACGTAAAATATGCAAACCAAATTAGAGACGTCTAACTTATTTTTGCAGGGTTTGGTGATGTGATATGGCCATAATGTGATGATGAATATGTATGAGATGATCATTATTGTATTGTGGCAACCGGTAGGAGTCTTATGGTTGTATTTAAATTTCATGTTGAGTAGTATTTCAAAGAGGTTGTAATAGTTGCTACATGGGAGAACAATCATGAAGACGGCGCCATGGACCTTGACGCTACGCCGACGATGATGGAGATCATGCCCGTTGATGATGGAGATCGTGTCCGTGCTTTGGAGATGAAGATCAAAGGCACAAAGACAAAGAGGCCATATCATATCACATATGAATTGCATGTGATGTTAATCCTTTTATGCATCTTATTTTTCTTAGATCGCGACGGTAGCATTATAAGATGATCCCTTGATACGTCCAAAACGTATCTACTTTCCCGAACACTTTTGCTATTGTTGTGTCTCTAATTTGTGTATTTTGGATACAACTAACACGGATTAACGCTGTTTTCAGCAGAATTGCCCTGGTGTCTTATTTTTGTGTAGAAAATCAACTTTCAGGAAAATCCCCGGAAATAATTGCAATGGGCCTATTTTCACAGAAGACCTACGGAGCCAGAAGACGAGACGGAGGGGGGCCACGAGGTGCGCCCACCACATGGCGGCGCGGTGGGCCCCTGGGCTGCACCGCCCTATGGTGACGCCGCCTCGGCCAGCCCCCGACGCTCCCCTCTGGTCTACTTAAAGCCCTTGACCTAAAAACGCACGGGGGTTCGAGCAATTTGCCAGAACACATCCAGAACTCCACCGCCATCGAAAACTCTACTTTCGGGATCAGAAACTCCGTTCTTGCACCCTGCCGGGACGGGGAATTGGAGGAGATCATCGCCATCATCGCCACCGACGCCTCTCCATCAACCATCCATGCTTCCCCCATCCATGTGTGAGTAAATCCTCGCTGTAGGTTGAAGGGGATGGTAGGGATTGGATGAGATTGTTCATGTAATAGCCATAAGATTGTTAGGGCATGGTGCCTAGTATCCGTTGTTGGTACTTTTATGATATTGTTGCAACTTGTTATGCTTAATGCTTGTCACTAGGGCCGAGTGCCACGATTTCAGATCTGAACATGTTATTGATTCATGATGATATTCATTGTTTTATGATCTTACCTGCAAGTTGTATACACATATTGATGTCCGGAACCCGAGACCCCAAAGTGACAAAAATTGGGACAACCAGAGGGGAAGGATGTGATACGTGGATCACATGTGTTCACGGAGTGTTAATGCTTTGCTCCGGTACTCTATTAAAAGGAGTACCTTAATTACCAGTAGTTTCCCTAGAGGCCCGGCTGCCACCGGCTGGTAGGACAAAAGATATTGTGCAAGTTTCTCATTGTGAGCACGTACGACTATATACGGAACACATGCCTATGGTTATTTAGTACTTGGATACTGTTTTATTATTATCTGCAAATGCCTTGTCTTGATTATTACATGAGTTGTCTTATCCATGCAGCGCCCGTTCATCCATCCCTGTGCCTACAATATTTTAATCTTGTTGTTTACTATAATCACTACTGCTGTCTTCATTACGCTGCTGCTTATATTTCACTACTGCTACTGCTATAAAATTGTTGCTACTGTTAAACTCTTGCGAGCAAGTCTGTTTCCAGGTGCAGCTGAATTGACAACTCCGCTGTTAAGGCTTACAAATATTCTTTGGCTCCCCTTGTGTTGAATCAACAAATTGGGTTTTACTTCCCTCGAAGACTGTTGCGATCCCCTATACTTGTGGGTCATCAAGACTATTTTCTGGCGCCGTTGCCGGGGAGCATAGCTTTATTTGCAAGTTCACCTGAATTGATATTGTTCGCTGCAAATCCTCCATCATGGGTAAATCTCGCGATGCTAAAGTCGCCATATTACCATCCACTACAAGAAAAGGTACAACTCTGAGTACCTCTGCTGCTCTTGATTCACGATCTGTGATAAGTCAACTTGTTTCACCACCACAAGCTTCACATGCTGGTACTTGTGCTGAATCTGAAAATTCCTCTTATAATCTTGATGATACTTCTATTGTTCTTGATGATAATGGTTCATTAGGTTCTTTTCTAGATGCTACAATTGCTAGGTCTAGACAAATTGAAAATACTGAAATTCCTAATGAAAATACTGTTACACCAGTTAATTCACCTGAGTCTGTTGAACACTCTAGTGATGATTTTGATGAAGATTATGTGGAACTTGATGATGATTTTATTGATAAATGTAATGCTACTACTGGTGCAAGTAACATTAAAAAACTTCTTGCACAACGTGCTATTAGATATAAACTGTCTCCTGATCCTAAATTTGCCACATCTCCTATAAACATTAAGGATAAGGATTATGATTTTTCTCTTGATTTATCTCATATATCTATTGTTGAGAAAACACTTTTTTGTGGTATGATTGCGTGTAATGCACACGTCCGTTGGGAACCCCAAGAGGAAGGTGTGATGCGCACAAAAGCAAGTTTTCCCTCAGTAAGAAACCAAGGTTATCGAACCAGTAGGAGTCAAGGAGCACGTGAAGGTTGTTGGTGGCGGAGTGTAGTGCGGCGCAACACCAGGGATTCCGGCGCGAACGTGGAACCTGCACAACACAATCAAAGTACTTTGCCCCAACGTAACAGTGAGGTTGTCAATCTCACCGGCTTGCTGTAAACAAAGGATTAGATGTATAGTGTGGATGATGATGATTGTTTGCGAAGAATAGTAAAGAACAATTGCAGTAGATTGTATTTCGGATGTAAAGAATAGGACCGGGGTCCACAGTTCACTAGTGGTGTCTCTCCCATAAGATAAACGAGATGTTGGGTGAACAAATTACAGTTGGGCAATTGACAAATAAAGAAGGCATAACAATGCACATACATATATCATGATGAGTACTATGAGATTTAATCGGGGCATTACGACAAAGTACATAGACCGCTATCCGAGCATGCATCTATGCCTAAAAAGTCCACCTTTAGGTTATCATCCGAACCCCTTCCAGTATTAAGTTGCAAACAACGGACAATTGCATTAAGTATGGTGCGTAATGTAATCAACACAAATATCCTTAGACAAAGCATCGATGTTTTATCCCTAGTGGCAACAGCACATCCACAACCTTAGAACTTTCCGTCACTCGTCCCAGCATTTAATGGAGGCATGAACCCACTATCGAGCATAAATACTCCCTCTTGGAGTCACAAGTATCAACTTGGCCAGAGCCTCTACTAGCAACGGAGAGCATGCAAGAACATAAATAACATATATGATAGATTGATAATAAACTTGACATAGTATTCAAAATATTCATCGGATCCCAACAAACACAACATGTAGCATTACAAATAGATGATCTTGATCATGATAGGCAGCTCACAAGATCTAACATGATAGCACAATGAGGAGAAGACAACCATCTAGCTACTGCTATGGACCCATAGTCCAGGGGTGGACTACTCACACATCGATCCGGAGGCGATCATGGCGATGAAGAGACCTCCGGGAGATGATTCCCCCCTCTCCGGCAGGGTGCCGGAGGCGATCTCCTGAATCCCCGAGAAGGGATTGGCGGCGGCGTCTCAGTAAGGTTTTCCGTATCGTGGCTCTCGGTACCGGGGGTTTCGCGACGAAGGCTTTGAGTAGGCGGAAGGACAGGTCAAGGGGCGTCACGAGGGGCCCACACAACAGGCCGGCGCGGCCAGGACCTGGGCCGCGCCGCCCTGGTGTGTCGCCACCTCGTGGCCCCACTTCGTTTCCTCTTCGGACTTCTGGAAGCTTCGTGGAAAAATAGGACCCTGGGCGTTGATTTCGTCCAATTCCGAGAATATTTCCTTACTAGGATTTCTGAAACCAAAAACAGCAGAAAAAAGCAACTGGCTCTTCGGCATCTCGTCAATAGGTTAGTGCCGGAAAATGCATAATAATGACATATAATGTGTATAAAACATGTGAGTATCATCATAAAAGTAGTATGGAACATAAGAAATTATAGATACGTTTGGGACGTATCAAGCATCCCCAAGCTTAGTTCCTACTCGCCCTCGAGTAGGTAAACGATAACAAAGATAATTTCTGAAGTGACATGCTATCATAATCTTGATCAATACTATTGTAAAGCATATGAGATGAATGCAGCGATTCGAAGCAATGATGAAGATAATGAGTAAACAAATGAATCATATAGCAAAGACTTTTCATGAATAATACTTTCAAGACAAGCATCAATAAGACTTGCATAAGAGTTACTCATAAAGCAATAAATTCAAAGTAAAGGCATTGAAGCAACACAAAGGAAGATATAAGTTTCAGCGGTTGCTTTCAACTTCAACATATTTATCTCATGGATAATTGTCAACACAAAGTAATATAACAAGTGCAATAGGTAAACATGTAAGAATCAATGCACACAGTTGACACAAGTGTTTGCTTCTGGGATAGAAAGAATGGGTAAACTGATTCAACAATAAAGTAGAAGATAGGCCCTTCGCAGAGGGAAGCATGGATTACTATATTTGTGCTAGAGCTTTTCATTTTGAAAACAAGAAACAATTTTGTCAACGGTAGTGATAAAGCATATGTGTTATGTATAAGATATCCTATAAGTTGCAAGCCTCATGCATAGTATACCAATAGTGCTCGCACCTTGTCCTAATTAGCTTGGATTAACATGGATTATCATTGCATAGCATATGTTTCAACCAAGTGTCACAAAGGGGTACCTCTATGCCGCATGTACAAAGGTCTAAGGAGAAAGCTCGCATTGGATTTCTCGCTTTTGATTATTCTCAACTTAGACATCCATACCGGGACAACATAGACAACAGATAATGGACTCCTCTTTAATGCATAAGCATTCAACAATAGTTAATTTTCTCATAAGAGATTGAGGATTAGTTGTCCAAACTGAAACTTCCACCATGAATCATGGCTTTAGTTAGCGGCCCAATGTTCTTCTCTAACAAGATGCATACTCAAACCATTTGATCATGAAAATCGCCCTTACTTCAGACAAGACGAACATGCATAGCAACTCACATGATATTCAACAAAGATAAAAGTTGATGGCGTCCCCAGATACATGGTTACCGCTCAACAAGCAACTTATTAAGAAATAAGACACATAAGTACATATATTCTTCACCACAATAGTTTTTAAGGATATTTGTCCCATGAGCTATATATTGCAAAGACAAAGAATAGAATTTTAAAGGTAGCACTCAAGTAATGTACTTTGGAATGGCAGAGAAATACCATGTGGTAGGTAGGTATGGTGGACACAAATGGCATAGTTTTTGGCTCAAGGATTTGGATGCACGAGAAGAATTCCTCTCAATACAAGGCTAGGCTAGCAAGGTTGTTTGAAGCAAACTCAAGTATAAAAGGTGCAGCAAAGCTCACATATGAACATATTGTAACTATTATAAGACTTTACATTGTCTCCTTGTTGTTCAAACACCTTAACCAGAAAATATCTAGACTCTAGAGAACCAATCATGCAAACCAAATTTTAACAAGCTCTATGTAGTTATTCATTAATGGGTACAAGGTACATGATGCAAGAGCTTAAACATGATCTATATGAGCACAACAATTGCCAAGTATCACATTATTCAAGACATTATACCATTTACCACATGCGGCATTTTCCGTTTCCAACCATATAGCAATGAATGAAATAGTCCAACTTTCGCAATGAACATTAAAGATAGAGCTAAGAACATATGTGTTCATACGAAACAGCGGAGCGTGTCTCTCTCCCAAACAAGGAATGCTAGGATCCGATTTTATTCAAACAAAAACAAAAACAAAAGCAAACAGACGCTCCAAGTAAAGCACATAAGATGTGACGGAATAAAAATATAGTTTCACTAGAGGTGACCTGATAAGTTGTCGATGAAGAAGGGATGCCTTGGGCATCCCCAAGCTTAGATGCTTGAGTCTTCTTAAAATATGTAGGGATGAACCACGGGGGCATCCCCAAGCTTAGACTTTTCACTCTTCTTGATCATATTGTATCATCCTCCTCTCTTGACCCTTTAAACTTCCTCCACACCAAACTCAAAACAAACTAATTAGAGGGTCAGTGCATAATTCATATATTCAGAGGTGACATAATCATTCTTAACACTTCTGGACATTGCACAAAGCTACTGAAAGTTAATGGAACAAAGAAATCCATCAAACATAGCAAAACAGGCAATGCGAAATAAAAGGCAGAATCTGTCAAAACAGAACAATCCGTAAAGATGAATTTTTTTGAGGCACCAGACTTGCTCAGATGAAAATTCCCAAATTGAATGAAAGGTGCGTACATATCTGAGGATCACGCACGTAAATTGGCAGATTTGTTAAAATTTTCTACAGCAGGGGCGGCTCAATTTCGTGACAGCAAGAAATCTGTTCCTGCGCAGTAATCCAAATCTAGTATTGACTTTACTATCAAAGACTTTACTTGGCACAACAATGCAATAAAATAAAGATAAGGAGAGGTTGCTACAGTAATAACAACTTCCAAGACTAAACAAAACAATAGCAAAATAAAAACATGGGTTATCTCCCAAGATGTGCTTTCTTTATAGCCATTAAGATGGGCTCAGTAAATTTAATGATGCACTCGCATAAGGATGAGAGTTGAAGCAAAGAGAGCATCAAAAAGCAAGTATGAAACAAATTTAAGCCTAACCCACTTCCTATGAAAAGGAATCTTGTAAATAAACAAGTCAATGAAGAACAAAGTGAATAGCATAGGAAGACAAAACAAGTGTAACTTAAAAAAATTCAGCATATAGAGAGGTGTTTTAGTAACATGAAAATTTCTACAACCATATTTTCCTCTCTCATAATAATTTCCAGTAGCATCATGAACAAACTCAACAATATAACTATCACATAAAGCATTCTTATCATGAGTCTCATGCATAAAATACTTACTACTCCCAACATAAGCATAGTCATTCTTATTAATTGTAGTGGGAGCAAATTCAACAAAGTAGCTATCATTATTATTCTCATCACCATAATCATCAAATGTAGGAGGCATAGTATAATCATAATAAACTTTATCCTCAATAGTAGGTGGCACCAAAATACTACTATCATCATAAATGGGAGGAAAAGTGTCATCAAAGTAAATTCTCTCCTCCATGCTTGGGGGACTAAAAATATCATGCTCATCAAAACCAGCTTCTCCAAGCTTAAATTCTTCCATAGCATTAGCAATAATAGTGTTCAAAGAGTTCATGCTAATAACATTGCTACAACTATTTTGCAAACAAACTTCCATGGGTTTTTTAATTTTCTCTTCAAACACCTCATGTCCTAACTCAAGATAAATACTATAAAGATCTCTAATATTTTTGTTGTTTTCCATTAAGCCTAACTAGTGAAATCACACAACTTAGTGCTCTCAGGAGTATTCATTTTAACAGTAGTAAATAAAGCAAACTAAATAGAGTAAATGCAAGTAACTAATTTTTTTGTGTTTTCAATATAGAGAACAAGACAGTAAATAAAGTAAAACTAGCAACTAATTTTTTTGTGTTTTTGATATAAGAGCAAACAAAGCAGTAAATAAAGTAAAGTAAAGCAAGATAAAAAAAAGTAAAGAGATTGGATGTGGGAGACTCCCCTTGCAGCGTGTCTTGATTTCCCCGGCAACGGCGCCAGAAAACGAGCTTGATTGCGTGTAATGCACACGTTCGTTGGGAACCCCAAGAGGAATGTGTGATGCGCACAGCAGCAAGTTTTTCCTTAGTAAGAAACCAAGGTTATCGAACCAGTAGGAGTCAAGGAGCACGTGAAGGTTGTTGGTGGCGGAGTGTAGTGCGGCGCAACACCAGGGATTCCGGCGCCAACGTGGAACCTGCACAACACAATCAAAGTACTTTGCCCCAACGTAACAGTGAGGTTGTCAATCTCACCGGCTTGCTGTAAACAAAGGATTAGATGTATAGTGTGGATGATGATGATTGTTTGCGAAGAACAATAAAGAACAATTGCAGTAGATTGTATTTCAGATGTAAAGAATAGGACCGGGGTCCACAGTTCACTAGTGGTGTCTCTCCCATAAGATAAACAGATGTTGGGTGAACAAATTAGAGTTGGGCAATTGACAAATAAAGAAGGTATAACAATGCACATATATATATATATCATGATGAGTACTATGAGATTTAATCAGGGCATTACGACAAAGTACATAGACCGCTATCCAGCATGCATCTATGCCTAAAAAGTCCACCTTCAGGTTATCATCCGAACCCCTTCCAGTATTAAGTTGCAAACAACAGACAATTGCATTAAGTATGGTGTGTAATGTAATCAACACAAATATCCTTAGACAAAGCATCGATGTTTTATCCCTAGTGGCAACATCACATCCACAACCTTAGAACTTTCTGTCACAGTCCCAGATTTAATGGAGGCATGAACCCACTATCGAGCATAAATACTCCCTCTTGGAGTCACAAGTATCAACTTGGCCAGAGCCTCTACTAGCAACGGAGAGCATGCAAGAACATAAATAACATATATGATAGATTGGTAATCAACTTGACATAGTATTCAATATTCATCGGATCCCAACAAACACAACATGTAGCATTACAAATAGATGATCTTGATCATGATAGGCAGCTCACAAGATCTAACATGATAGCACAATGAGGAGAAGACAACCATCTAGCTACTGCTATGGACCCATAGTCCAGGGGTGGACTACTCACACATCGATCCGGAGGCGATCATGGCGATGAAGAGACCTCCGGGAGATGATTCCCCTCTCCGGCAGGGTGCCGGAGGCGATCTCCTGAATCCCCCGAGATGGGATTGGCGGCGGCGGCGTCTCAGTAAGGTTTTCCGTATCGTGGCTCTCGGTACTGGGGGGTTTCGCGACGAAGGCTTTAAGTAGGCGGAAGGGCAGGTCAAGGGGCATCACGAGGGGCCCACACAACAGGCCGGCGCGGCCAGGACGTGGGCCGCGCCGCCCTGGTGTGTCGCCACCTCGTGGCCCCACTTCGTTTCCTCTTCGGACTTCTGGAAGCTTCGTGGAAAAATAGGACCCTGGGCGTTGATTTCGTCCAATTCCGAGAATATTTCCTTACTAGGATTTCTGAAACCAAAAACAGCAGAAAACAACAATTGGCTCTTCGGCATCTCGTCAATAGGTTAGTGCCGAAAAATGCATAATAATGACATATAATGTGTATAAAACATGTGAGTATCATCATAAAAGTAGCATGGAACATAAGAAATTATAGATACGTTTGGGACGTATCATGGTACTGAAAAAGAAAGTGTTGTAGAGCACATGATTGAGCTTTCTACTTTGAGTAGCTTGTTTTCTGATGATACCAAGAAGCGTACTTATTTTGTTGCTAATTTTTTTCCTTTCTCATTAAAGGATGATGCTAAAACTTGGTATAATAGTTTTCCTCCTGATTCTATTGATAGTCCAAATGGTTTGGTTGATGTTTTCTTTCGAAAATATTTTCCTGCTAGTGCTCAACATATTGCTTTGCAGAAAAATTATAGTTTTGACCAGGAAGATGGAGAGAAATTGCCTGAAGCTTGGGCAAGGTTTTGCTCTCTTCTTAGAGCTCGGCCTCGGACATGATTTGGAAAAGCATGACTTACTTGATATATTTTATAGTGGACTAACCATTGAGTCTAGGGCATACCTGGATAGTTGTGCTGGTTGTGTTTTCGAGAAAAGAACTCCAGACGAAGCTGAAGAATTAATGGCTAGAATAAGCCAAAATCATGATGATTAGACTACACCTGAACCAACCCCAACACCAATATTGAAGAAGAGGGGTATGATTGTATTAAATGATGAAGATATGAGGGAAGCCAAGAAATCTCTTAAAGAGAAAGGTAGTAAATCTGAATATGTGAAGAATTTACCCCCCATAGAAGATTTATGTAAGATAACTCCCCCTTCATCCACGGTTGAGGTACATTCTCTTCAACGCTTTGACAAAGGAGACATTCCTTACTCAAAATCTCCTGATTAATGTTTAGATGAATTTGATAATTATGTTGTTAAGCAAGATAACTTTAATATGAGAGTAGAGAATCATCTAATGGAAAATTCGCAGGCTATTGTGGAGAGAACCTCCAATGATGTTAAGATGCTTGTTAAACATTTTCATATGGTTCAAACTCAAATTGATCAACTCACTAAAGTGCAAAATGACTTGTTAAAAATACTTCTAAAGAAAAACATGCTTATGAAGTAACAACTAGAGGAGGTGTTTCTACTCAGGATCCTCTATATCCAGAGGGGCATCTCAAAAGAGTTGAACAAGATTCTCAACGAACTAAAGAAATTAGTGCTCCTTCTAAGAAAAAGAAGAAGAAACATAAAACTGTTGTAGAATCTTCTGAACCTGTCAATGATCCTAATAGTATTTCTATTTCTGATGCTGAAACTGAAAGTGGTAATGAACATGATAAAGATAATGATAAGAATGATGTTTCTGCTAAAGAAGAGGTTGAAGATGAAGCTGAAAAGCATGCTAAAAATAAAAAGTATACTAAAGAAGATTTCATTGCTAAGAAACATGGTAATGAAAGAGAACCTTTGGTTCAAAAGAAAATGCCTTTTCCTGCTAAGAAACTAAAATCAAAGGAGAAAGAACACTATAATAAATTTTGTGATTGGATGAAACCTTTGTTCCTGCAAATCCCTTTGACTGATGCTATTAAATTGCCTCCTTATTCAAAGTATATGAAAGATATTGTCTCCAACAAAAGGAAAATTCCTAATGAGGAGATTTCCACTATGCTTGCTAATTACTCTTTCAATGGCAAGGTTCCAAAGAAGCTGGGAGATCCAGGTATACCGACTATCCCTTGTTCCATCAAGAATAATTATGTTAGAACTGCTCTATGTGATTTGGGAGCAGGAGTTAGTGTTATGCCTTTTTCTCTTTACAAGAGACTTTATTTAGATAAGTTGATACCAACTGATATATCTTTGCAAATGGCTGATAAATCTACTCGCTGTTCTCGTTGGTATATGTGAGGATGTTCCTGTTCAAGTTGCTAATAATTGCTTAATATTAACTGATTTTGTTATGTTGAAAATGCCTGAAGATGATAATATGTCTATTATTCTTGGAAGACCTTTTCTTAACACTGCATGGGCTGTTATTGATTGCAATAAAGGAAAAGTTACTTTCAATGTTGATGACAAGGAGCATACTGTTTATTTTCCCAAGAGGATTGATAAAGTATATGGAGTTAATACAATTTCTAATTTGAGAACTATCAAAGTAGGAATTATTGATTGTACTATATATGAGCCTAAACAAGGATATCAAAATATTATGATTCGATCCATATCAATACAATATAAGGTAACATGATTGATTTGAGGTTTATTTCTTCTTATGTCATGTAAAATTTATTTGGTGGCAAGACTTGATCAACCTTGTTAACAAGTACATTTTATATGCATAGAAGAGCTAAACAACATTTCTTTCTTTCTCCACTTGTTTTACTTGTTGTAGTACTACTTGTTTTGCAAGATGCTTTAGTTGTTTAGAAGTTTGAAAATCTTTTTCTACCCTGAATCAGTTATTTTAACACCCAGAAATGTGCATTTTTCGAAGTTTTCAAAAAATTAGAAAAATTATATCACTGGTCCTATTTTTCAAAATGCAACCTGGGAGTGCCTGGGGCTGACCAGTGGGGCACCACAGTGCTGCACCCCATGTGCTGGCGCGGCCAGCATAGGGGGCGCGCCGCCCTGTGGTGAGGGCCCCACCTGGCCCTCCACTCACTCATCCACCTACCACTCCACTCTCTCTCACGGGAAAACACACCACCATTGTTCAAACCCGAGTTTATTGCTGTTCTTGCTCGAGATTTTCGATCTCCTTGCTCAGCCCATCTTTGCTGCTGAGATTTGGAGCATTTGCTCTCCGGTATGTGACTCCTCCGATTATCCAAATAGAATTTTGTTTGGTTGAGTATATCTTGAGTATTTTGCTGTTGTAGGTGACATGTTAAGTGAGTTTGCATGTTTGTTCTAAGTTGTAAAAATTAGTTTTGATGCATGTTTAGTACTCTATCAAGTTCCTATAGTAGTCTCCCTCATTTATATGTCTCAGAATCAACTTTTATAATGATTGTTGAAAAATTTCAGAAAAGGAAAATGCATAACCACACCTTTGGAGAAGTGTTCGAGAGGGATACGACAAGAGAGGCAAGGCCTTCAAGGGCAGCCACTCGAGTTAGGCGATCCTATGATGAGGATGTCATTGCACCTAGCTTTGAAGATGAAGAGGACAATGGGATTCCTAATGCTTCATCCTTTCCATGCATTGACTTTTTGTGTAATGCAGGGCTACTTGATGACTTCTTGTTTCTCATTAATAGTGTGGGCTTATCCACCTATATGGAAGATGAGAGTGATCAATTTTATAGGCTAACTAAAATCTTTGTTGAAAGCTTTAAATTCAGCAACTCACCTTTCACACCATCAGTTAAGTTTAAGATTTATGACATATGCCTATTACTATGAAGTTGAAGGATTTTTGTGCTGCATTGGATATTACTCCTATAGGTACATCGAAGAAGATCGAGAACCGCCCCAAAGCTTTGATGAAACTCTATCGAGAAGTTACCAACGATGATAGCTGTACCATTCAGCGCGGCAAGATAAGGAACATTCAGCTCCCTGCTATTAGATATTTCACTTACTATCTTGCTACTAGCATCCTTGGTAGGGAGAATACTAGCAACATTTCTAGTTATCATCGTGCTTTTCTGGTTGCTGCACTTACTGGAAGCACACCTTATCATCTTGGTGCTCTCATTGCTCGTCGCTTAGCTAGTAAGGGACCTATTTATGGAGGAATTGTTGCTTCACGTATTGTTGCATATCTAGGTCTTCCTGTTGATCCTAGTGATGAGAAATTAACTCATATTAAGCTTGATATTGCTGCTATGAAGTGTCACCAATTTGTCACAATTGACTCTAATTTAGAAAATATTGTCTATAGAATGTTGTTTAATGACGGGGATGAGAGGGAAATCCCTTTGCCGCAGGCCGATTTGTTCAGTGTTCGCAGGAGACCGTGGTCGCGCTCCAAGGAGGAGGTGGATGAGTGATGTCTACGGGTGCTTCTATTCTTGTAGACAGTGTTGGGCCTCCAAGAGCAGAGGTTTGTAGAACAGCAGCAAGTTTCCCTTAAGTGGATCACCCAAGGTTTATCGAACTCAGGGAGGAAGAGGTCAAAGATATCCCTCTCATGCAACCCTGCAACCACAAAGCAAGAAGTCTCTTGTGTCCCCAACACACCTAATAGGTGCACTAGTTCGGCGAAGAGATAGTGAAATACAGGTGGTATAAATATGTATGAGCAGTGGCAACGGAACCAGAAAAGTGCTTTGCCCAGGACGAGTAAACAAGCGAGTAGTAACGCAGCGAGTAGTAACGCGATAAAACAAGTAAACAAGCAGCGATAGCGATATTTAGGAACAAGGCCTAGGGATTAGACTTTCACTAGTGGACACTCTCAACTTTGATCACATAACAGAATAGATAAATGCATACTCTACACTCTCTTGTTGGATGATGAACACCACTAATTGCGTAGGATTACACGAACCCTCAATGCCGGAGTTAACAAGCTCCACAATATTCAATGTTCATATTTAAATAACCTTAGAGTGCATGACAGATCAACACAACTAAACCAAGTACTAACATAGCATGCACACTGTCACCTTCACACTATGTAGGAGGAATAGATCACATCAATACCATCATAGCAATAGTTAACTTCATAATCTACAAGAGATCATAATCATAGCCTACGCCAAGTACTAACACGGATGCACACACCGTCACCATTACACCGTGCGGGAGGAATAAAACTACTTTAATAACATCACTAGAGTAGCACATAGATAAATTGTGATACAAAACACATTGCAATCATAAAGAGATATAAATAAGCACTTCACTACGCCATTCATAACAGTGAATAAGTATTCTGTGAAATATAGCCTAAGAGACCCACACGGTGCACACACTAGTCACCTTTACACACGTGGGACAAGGAGTCTCCGGAGATCACATAAGTAAAACCCACTTGACTAGCACAATGACATCTAGATTACAAGCATCATCATATGAATCTCAATCATGTAAGGCAGCTCATGAGATTATTGTATTGAAGTACATAGGAGAGAGATGAACCACATAGCTACCGGTACAGCCCCGAGCCTCGATGGAGAACTACTCCCTCCTCATGGGAGACAGCAGCGTTGATGGAGATGGCGGTGGTGTCGATGGAGGAGCCTTCCGGGGGCACTTCCCCGTCCCGGCGGCGTGCCGGAACAGAGACTCCTATCCCCCAGATCTTGGCTTCGCGATGGCGGCGGCTCTGGAAGGTTTCTCGTACCGTGGCTTTTTCGTCAAGAGGTTTTAGGTCGAGGGGGCTTAAATAGGCGAAGAGGCGGCGTCAGAAGGTCAACGAGGCGACGACACCATAGGGCGGCGCGGCCAGGGCCTGGGCCGCGCCGGCCTATCATCTGGGGCCCATGTGGCCCCTCTCTGGCGGCTCTCGGGTGTTCTGGATGCTTCCGGGGATTCTAAGATGTTGGGCGTTGATTTCGTCCGATTCCGAGAATATTTCCTTACTAGGATTTCTGAAACCAAAAACAGCGAGAAAACAACGAATCGGCACTTCGGCATCTTGTTAATAGGTTAGTTCCAGAAAATGCACGAATATGACATAAAGTGTGCATAAAACATGTAGATATCATCAATAATGTGGCATGGAACATAAGAAATTATCGATACGTCGGAGACGTATCAACATCCCCAAGCTTAGTTCCTGTTCGTCCCGAGCAGGTAAACGATAAACAAAGATAATTTCTGGAGTGACATGCCATCATAACCTTGATCATACTATTGTAAAGCATATGTAGTGAATGCAGCGATCAAAACAATGTAAATGACATGAGTAAACAAGTGAATCATATAGCAAAGACTTTTCATGAATAGTACTTCAAGAAAAGCATCAGTGAGTCTTGCATAAGAGTTAACTCATAAAGCAATAATTCAAAGTAAAGGCATTGAAGCAACACAAAGGAAGATGAAGTTTCAGCGGTTGTTATTTTGAGCAGCCAATTTTTGTGCATGTTCCCCAGGTTATTATCTAACTTTCATTAGTTGAGCACTTTTCGAGTTGAACAGCGGAAGATTTTCTAAAAAAACAATTACTATACTGCTGTCAAGTTTGGTGGATTTCTGCCACTTTGTGTTTATGTGACCCTTTTAGTTTTCATTCTCTTGTTTTTGCTTTGTTTCTTTTCTAAAACACAAAAAGATCAAAAATATTTCTGTTGTTTCTCTTTATCATTTGTTTATTTGGTTTCTTGTTTATATTTTGCTTTATTTACTATCGTTGGTTTGCTATGAGAAAACCCAAAAAGATTTTACTTTCATTCGGTGACTCTAATATCGAAAACGCCAAAAATATTTGTTGTTCTTCTTCGGTTTTGTAAAGTCTACTATGGAGTTCAGCGGTCTCCGGTGGTTGGAGCTTGGTTTTCATTTCATATTATTCAAGCTACACAAGTGAAAGGCAATAATGACGATCTACGACAACTCGACTTTGGTGAGAGGCTGGTATGAACTCTATTTGTTTTCATTTTTGTATACTCATCCATGTGAGCATGCTTAGTTGGTTCATGTGAGGTATATGTCATTTAATGAAAGTCTAGTAGTTCATGATCTCTCATGTTTAGCTCCAATTTATTAATATGAGTAGCATGTCATAAATATTTGCTTGCATTGTTTTATTCATAGATAGGTATGACATTGTGGTATCCTCCTCTGAATAACTCGTTTGAATTGACTTGGCACATGCTCACGCATGCATATGACTAAACAAAAAGTCAATTAAGCCTCGAGTACCCCCGTTAATTTTATTTTGTCGCAAGCATGATTATGACGGTTATTGCTCTCTTGATTGTCGCTTCCCAGTCTATTGCTAGCCTTCACTTGTACTGAGCGGGAATGCTGCTCGTGCTTCCAAATCCATGAAAACCAAGTTATTCCAAAGTGTCCACCATAAATACCTATGCATGGCATTTCAAACCATTCCAAGTAAATTTTCATGTGCTACCTTTAAAACCTTCAAAGTACTTCTCAAATTTGTGTCAATGTTTTATAGCTCATGAGGAAGTATGTGGTGTTTTATCTTTCAACCTTGTCATTTACTCCTGACAGACTTTCACCAATGGACTAGTGGCACATCCGCTTATCCAATAATTTTGCAAAAAGAGCTGGCAACGGGGTGCCCAGCCCCAATTAATTAACTTTCATTAATAATTCGCTTCACATGTTTTGCCCTGATTTATCAGTAAGCAACTTAATTTGCAAATATAAACTCCTCCATGGTATGTGAATGTTGGAAGGCACCCGAGGATTCGGTTAGCCATGGCTTGTGTAAGCAAAGGTTGGGAGGAGTGTCATCCATAATGAAACTAAAGTACATGTGTAAACAAAAGAGAAGAGGGATGATTTACCTTGCTGGTAGAGATAACGTCCTTCATGGGAGCCGCTCTTGAAAGTATGGTTGACGAGGTAGTTAGAGTGCCCACTACCATTCGTTGACAATAACAAACACCTCTCAAAACAATTTTACTTCTGTTTTAAAAATGAAAAGCTCTAGCACATGTTAATCCCTGCTTCCCTCTGCGAAGGGTCAATCTTTTACTATTATATTGAGTCACCATCCTTCCTTTGAGCACCTTCTTGAGAGCATAATTTTCATTCTTAGTGTAATATGCTTGTCCCAGAATATGGTTAACTGTGGTATAACTTTGATGCTTTTATCTTTGATAATCTTTACTTCTAGTCTTTCCATGAAATTCAGAGGTGCCTGGGCATTTATGTTTTGCTGTACAAATACGGGCAAGCGAGATACCACTTTATCATATCTTTTTATGAACATTGCAATCCTGCTGATATATATGTTTCATGATACTTATTATTTATTTGTTGGTATCTTTTTCATGATTGACATAACTATTAGATGACTTTATTTGCATTTATCTTATCATGAATTGCCTAAGTACTCGTCCATATAATGAGAATATTTACATCATATGAGAAAATGTGTTCGTGAAAGTTCTTTTATCGCACTCAGTTGTTAACTGAATTGCTTGAGGACAAGCAATAAGCTAAGCTTGGGGGGAGCTGATACGTCCAAAACGTATCTACTTTCCCGAACACTTTTGCTATTGTTGTGCCTCTAATTTGTGTATTTTGGATACAACTAACACGGATTAACGCGGTCTTCAGCAGAATTGCCCTGGTGTCTTATTTTTGTGCAGAAAATACACTTTCAGGAAAATCGCCGGAAATAATTGCAATGGGCCTATTTTCACAGAAGAACTACGGAGCCAGAAGACGAGACGAAGGGGGGCCACGAGGTGCGCCCACCACATGGCGGCGCGGTGGGCCCCTGGGCCGCGCCGCCCTATGGTGTGACGCCCCGGAACCGGTACCATGAGGATTCCAGCGATCCCGCATAAATCCGCATGATATCGATTCAGAGACGCCCTCCGACATGACGTGCGCGACGAATCACACACGTGATGCCAGAGGAATTAACACGAGCGGTAACATTACAAAGGATTACAATAGAGCCCACAAGAAACATATATTACAACAACGACTCCAACGAGTCAAGATACAAATATACAATACAAAGATCCGAATCATACAGAAGATCGAATACGTCCGAGTACGGACAAGATACAAATTGGACTAAGAGTCCTGAAGATAACCAATGGCGTCCATAACCCTGCCCAGGCCAAGCCGGAAGGGTAACCTTGCTAACGTCGTCATCTTGTACCTATCGAAGTCGGGCCATCGGTTGCCTACAAAAGGGAGGAAGCAAAAGAGAAAGAGGAAAGGCGAGAGTAAGTACCAAGGAACAAACTCCGGCACGTACTTAGCGAGACTAGAAATGGCTATGCTCGTCGGGCGAATATATATATCGCCTGGGGCTATATGGTAGGTTTAGCGGCAGCATAACTATAACCAATAGAGACACACTACAACATCCGTCTACTCAGATAAGATAAGAGAGCGCATAAGGTAACAGATAAATACTACACAAACATAACCCAGCCGATTACACATATCCCCTTCAACAAAGCGAAGAGGCAATGTAAAAGGCACTCAATGGTGGACAAGTTTTATTAGGTATCGGTTGTAGTAATGCTATATTACTACGCAAGTTATTAACAGATTATTAGCAACAAGATAACAGTGCAAGTTGTTCTATGATCAAGCTATACAATTCCAAGTCGTCCATAACCGCGGACACGGCTTATCGATAAGATGTACACCCTGCAGGGGTTGCCCAAATGTAACCATACGCATGCTCGACCCGCTTCTTACAGGGCGATGTCTCACAACAAGACCGTTCCCAGTTCAACAAGAAAGTCTAGGGGGGCCACCCAACTAAGCTACCCGTAACGAAGTCCGGCCGTACTCCGAAGCGGACTCAGAGGTTTGCGCCGGCGGCTAGGCGTGCAAACCACACACTTCGCTAAACATCCCACAAGGTACAGTACAAAATATAAACACCCGAAGGCAACATGAAGTAAATCGTGCATCCTGCATATGAGCAAATAAAACCAAGGTTGTGGCTCCCAATAAACAGACTCGAGGAAAGGTAGTGGGTGATGGGGGTCCCACTCCCCCACGTACGGGTAGAGCGCTCAATCTCGAACAGATAACAAGAACTCGGGTCCTAGGGGACATTAGCAAGTCAAAGTTCCGATGCTTTCGCAAAGGGGCTCACAGATGCCTCTGCTTACAATTTTAGTTGTTAACAATTAAGTAAAGCATGTGTATCTCCAACAACTGATATAGCATGTGATAACCTCCCAACAACTCAACATATCCCGATAACAGATCGAGATAAACAACAGAGCCTAAACACGCCTACGACTCGCAAGGCTCAAACATCAAGCAACGACTATGGGTAAGGAATGATACATATAGGATTATTATGGTAAACAAGTGGATAGGACACGTGACTCGATAAGGAAGCGCAACATAAGGATAGCAATGCGAGGGAGAGTGTATAATAGGTGAAGAGAGAGGGCTCGCCTGTGGAAAGCTGCAGAAGAACTTGTCGGAGAACTCGTCGTATCTCACATCACCACTTCGTGATCCTATCCGGGAAGAAGCAAATGCTGGAACACACAACGCATGCAAATCTTACTACTACGGATAAAGAAGATCCAGCATGATCAAGATGATATACATGACATGGCAACGTGGGTGCCATGCAACTTATCCAAATTAATCGGAGTTGGAACCCCGGACAAACAAGTTAGGTTGGAGTTACATTTCTACCGTCAAAGTTAAGTGTTGATTAGCATGGCAAGACAAGGCATGGGTGAGCTACTTCAATATTAAATGGAACCGGGATAATATTTATACAATATCCCACATATTCCATATGTTATCTATTAGGTGATAATGCAAACTAGCACGAAATTATATGATGCATGATGCAAACAGATGTATGGATGGCATATATTCATGTTCCTCTCCTTTTTCTGATCAATTTTCATATATAACACTTTGCATTTGGAGTTATAGATTTAAAGATATGATTTTAGCAAGATTTATACAATAACGGACCATTTTCAGAAAAACAGGGAAAAGAGGGAAACAATTTATACCGAAGAGAAGCTAGCCCGTGCGGCTGACCCGCGGGACCAGGGAGGTGACGAGGTGCTGACGAGGCAGAGACGCAGACGTGGCTCCGTGTGAGGTTGAAGAAAGGGACCCGCCTGTCAGATCGGAAAAGAAATCAAAAAAGGTTGGGATTTTGCCTACCCTAGGAATTGAACACAGGATCTGAAGCAGGCAAACAACAGGAACGAACAAGTGGGCTGCGGATCAGTTCGTGTCAAAAGAAAAGGCCCTTGCCAACTTGAGCCAGAGGTGACGGAGCTCGGGGACATCAGCGTCCATGGCAGACGAGATCTAGCGAGGACGGATCTCGCGACACAGGGCGAACCGGGACGAGCACGAGGGCGTCGGGGGTGCGGCTCGGCGCGCTGAACCTTCTGGTGCTGGTGCCTTGAGAAGGGAACGGCCGGAGTGTCGCCGTCGTCGAGGTCCTGCGGCGGCGGAACAAGGTCAACGTGGGCAGCACAACTGGGAACAAATTGGAAGGAGATAAGGAGTCTCGGAGGTGCGCGCGGTTACCAGGAGCATGTTGGTGAGGTCGAGGTCGCCGGGAAAGGACTAGGCCGGCGGGAATCGTCAAATATTTCCGCCGGAGACGAAGAAGAAACAGCGGGATTGGCGGCGACTGGGAGCGTCTGAGCTCGATTCCTCCGGCGTGGAGAACAAGGACATCAAGGCGCACCTTCTGGTGCTTTCAGCTCGCCGCGGGGTGGTCGGAGGCTTCGTCGTGGTGAAAGATACTGTAAGGTGGCATAGTGCTCGGTGGTGCTCTTGTTCGCTCACAGAGAAGAAGAAAATGTGAGGGAAGATGGGAGGCGGCGCAAGGGAGGAGAGGAGGTTGCTAGGGTTCCCAGGGTGCGGATTAAAAGGAGAGAGGAGGAGGCAGGAGGGAGTGGTGCGGTGGTTGAAAAGGGAGGCTCGGTGGTGGAGGACAGTGACAGGAGGGGGCTCACGTTTCCTGCATGGAAGAAGATGACAAGGACGAGGCTCTCCTCGCTGAAGAGGTACGGGCCAGGGAAAGGGCCGAGCTGCAAGGATGGGTCTCGGGCCAGAAGAGAGGAAAAGGTCCAGGGCGGAGGGGAGGGTTTTATTAATAGAAAAGAAGAGGAGGTTTTATTAAACCGTATGAGAGGAAAACAAAATAGCTAAGGTTTATAAAAAGTAATTTTATTTGATAAAAAAACATGGATGATATGATTCATATGCCATGATGATGCACAAAAGAAAAATAACAAGCAAATCTAATAGGGGGTTTTCCGGGGCCGTTACAATCGACACCACTAACAAGGAACCTCGCCCCGAGGTTCCACCTCAAGGTACGGGGGAGAGAGGTGAACTATCGGATCTTCTAGCGACGTGTCGATCTCCTCGACACCACTAACAAGAATTCTTGCTCCGCGTAGATCGGCGACACCACTAACAAGAAGTCGTTGTTCCGATATTGATGATGCGCTTTCGTCGAGATCCTTCGAAGATCGGACCTAACAGGTGAGGGGCAAAGATCGTCCAACCCGCGTCGGAACCTAAGACTCGGAGAACTCAGATAAGAGAGAAGATCCAAAACTCACATAGGTAAGATGAGAAAGAATAGAGGTAAGGAGAAAAATCAGAGCTAATCAGAACTATCCAACGAATTTTCTGAAAATAGTTTTGACACTAGACACAACAACGTCCGTTGGCAAGGTTATCCTACAGACTGGACTACTGGGGTACCGTCAACCTGAGCTCTGATACCAACTTGTGATGCCCCGGAACCGGTACCATGAGGATTCCAGCGATCCCGCATAAATCCGCATGATATCGATTCAGAGACGCCCTCCGACACGACGTGCGCGACGAATCACACACGTGATGCCAGAGGAATTAACACGAGCGGTAACATTACAACAGGATTACAATAGAGCCCACAAGAAACATATATTACAACAACGACTCCAATGAGTCAAGATAGAAATATACAATACAAAGATCCGAATCATACAGAAGATCGAATACGTCCGAGTACGGACAAGATACAAATTGGACTAAGAGTCCTGAAGATAACCAGTGGCGTCCATAACCCTGCCCAGGCCAAGCCGGAAGGGTAACCTTGCTAACGTCGTCATCTTGTACCTGTCGAAGTCGGGCCATCGGTTGCCGACAAAAGGGAGGAAGCAAAAGAGAAAGAGGAAAGGCGAGAGTAAGTACCAAGGAACGAACTCCGACACGTACTTAGCGAGACTAGAAATGGCTATGCTCGCCGGACGAATATATATATCGCCTGGGGCTATATGGTAGGTTTAGCGGCAACATAACTATAACCAATAGAGACACACTACAACATCCGTCTACTCAGATAAGATAAGAGAGCGCATAAGGTAACAGATAAATACTACACAAACATAACCCAGCCGATTACACATATCCCCTTCAACAAAGCGAAGAGGCAATGTAAAAGGCACTCAACGGTGGACAAGTTTTATTAGGTATCGGTTGTAGTAATGCTATATTACTACGCAAGTTATTAACAGATTATTAGCAACAAGATAACGGTGCAAGTTGTTCTATGATCAAGCTATACAATTCCAAGTCGTCCATAACCGCGGACACGGCTTATCGATAAGATGTACACCCTGCAGGGGTTGCCCAAATATAACCATACGCATGCTCGACCCGCTTCTTACAGGCGATGTCTCACAACAAGACCGTTCCCAGTTCAACAAGAAAGTCTAGGGGGGCCACCCAACTAAGCTACCCGTAACGAAGTCCGGCCGTACTCCGAAGCGGACTCAGAGGTTTGCGCCGGCGGCTAGGCGTGCAAACCACACGCTTCGCTAAACGTCCCGCAAGGTACAGTACAAAATATAAACACCCGAAGGCAACATGAAGTAAATCGTGCATCGTGCATATGAGCAAATAAAACCAAGGTTGTGGCTCCCAATAAACAAACTCGAGGAAAGGTAGTGGGTGATGGGGGTCCCACTCCCCCACGTACGGGTAGAGCGCTCAATCTCGGAACAGATAACAAGAACTCGGGTCCTAGGGGACATTAGCAAGTCAAAGTTTCGATGCTTTCGCAAAGGGGCTCACAGATGCCTCTTCTTACAATTTTAGTTGTTAACAATTAAGTAAAGCATGTGTATCTCCAACAACTGATATAGCATGTGATAACCTCCCAACAACCCAACATATCCCGATAACAGATCGAGATAAACAACAGAGTCTAAACACGCCTACGACTCGCAAGGCTCAAACATCAAGCAACGGCTATGGGTAAGGAATGATACATATAGGATTATTACGGTAAACAAGTGGATAGGACACGTGACTGGATAAGGAAGCGCAACATAAGGATAGCAATGTGAGGGAGAGTGTATAATAGGTGAAGACAGAGGGCTCGCCTGTGGAAAGCTGCAGAAGAACTTGTCGGAGAACTCGTCGTATCTCACATCACCACTTCGTGATCCTATCCGGGAAGAAGCAAATGCTGGAACACACAACGCATGCAAGTCTTACTACTACGGATAAAGAAGATCCAGCATGATCAAGATGATATACATGACATGGCAACGTGGGTGCGATGCAACTTATCCAAATTAATCGGAGTTGGAACCCCGGACAAACAAGTTAGGTTGGAGTTGCATTTCTACCGTCAAAGTTAAGTGTTGATTAGCATGGAAAGACAAGGCATGGGTGAGCTACTTCAATATTAAATGGAACCGGGATAATATTTATACAATATCCCACATATTCCATATGTTATCTATTAGGTGATAATGCAAACTAGCACGAAATTATATGATGCATGATGCAAACAGATGTATGGATGGCATATATTCATGTTCCTCTCCTTTTTCTGATCAATTTTCATATATAACACTTTGCATTTGGAGTTATAGATTTAAAGATATGATTTTAACAAGATTTATACAATAACGGACCATTTTCAGAAAAACAGGGAAAAGAGGGAAACAATTTATACCGAAGAGAAGCTAGCCCGTGCGGCTGACCCGCGGGACCAGGGAGGTGACGAGGTGCTGACGAGGCAGAGACGCAGACGTGGCTCCGTGTGAGGCTGACGAAAGGGACCCGCCTGTCAGGTCGGAAAAGAAATAAAAAAAGGTTGGGATTTTGCCTACCCTAGGAATTGAACACAGGATCTGAAGGAGGCAAACAACAGGAACGAACCAGTGGGCTGCGGATCAGTTCGTGTCAAAAGAAAAGGCCCTTGCCAACTTGAGCCAGAGGTGACGGAGCTCGGGGACATCAGCGTCCATGGCAGACGAGATCTGGCGAGGACGGATCTCGCGACACAGGGCGAATCGGGACGAGCACGAGGGCGTCGGGGGTGCGGCTCGGCGCGCTGAACCTTCTGGTGCTGGTGCTGGTGCCTTGAGAAGGGAACGGCCGGAGTGTCGCCGTCATCGAGGTCCTGCGGCGGCGGAACAAGGTCAACGTGGGCAGCACAACTGGGAACAAGTTGGAAGGAGATAAGGAGTCTCAGAGGTGCGCGCGGTTACCAGGAGCATGTTGGTGAGGTCGAGGTCGTCGGGGAAGGACTAGGCCGGCGGGAATCGTCAAATATTTCCGCCAGAGACGAAGAAGAAACAGCAGGATTGGCGGCGACTGGGAGCGTCTGAGCTCGATTCCTCCGGCGTGGAGAACAAGGACATCAAGGCGCACCTTCTGGTGCTTTCAGCTCGCCGCGGGGTGGTCGGAGGCTTCGTCGTGGTGAAAGATACTGTAAGGTGGCATGGTGCTCGGTGGTGCTCTTGTTCGCTCACAGAGAAGAAGAAAATGTGAGGGAAGATGGGAGGCGGCGCAAGGGAGGAGAGGAGGTTGCTAGGGTTCCCAGGGTGCGGATTAAAAGGAGAGAGGAGGAGGCAGGAGGGAGTGGTGCGGTGGTTGAAAAGGGAGGCTCGGTGGTGGAGGACAGCGACAGGAGGGGGCTCATGTTTCCTGCGTGGAAGAAGATGACAAGGACGAGGCTCTCCTCGCTGAAGAGGTACGGGCCAGGGAAAGGGCCGAGCTGCAAGGATTGGTCTCGGGCCAGAAGAGAGGAAAAGGTCCAGGGTGGAGGGGAGGGTTTTATTAATAGAAAAGAAGAGGAGGTTTTATTAAACCGTATGAGAGGAAAACAAAATAGCTAAGGTTTATAAAAAATAATTTTATTTGATAAAAAAAACATGGATGATATGATTCATATGCCATGATGATGCACAAAAGAAAAAGAACAAGCAAATCTAATAGGGGGTTTTCCGGGGCCGTTATATATGGTGACGCCACCTCGGCCAGCCCCCGACGCTCCCCTCTGGACTACTTAAAGCCCTTGACCTAAAAACGCACGGGGGTTCGACCAATTTGCCAGAAGACATCCAGAACTCCGCCGCCATCGAAAACTCTACTTTCGGGATCAGAAACTCCGTTCTGGCACCCTGCCGGGACGGGGAATTGGAGGAGATCATCGCCATCATCGCCACCGACGCCTCTCCATCAACCATCCATGCTTCCCCCATCCATGTGTGAGTAAATCCTCGCTGTAGGCTGAAGGGGATGGTAGGGATTGGATGAGATTGTTCATGTAATAGCCATAAGATTGTTAGGGCATAGTGCCTAGTATCCGTTGTTGGTACTTTTATGATATTGTTGCAACTTGTTATGCTTAATGTTTGTCACTAGGGACCGAGTGCCATGATTTCAGATCTGAACATGCTATTGATTCATGATGATATTCATTGTTTTATGATCTTACCTGCAAGTTGTATACACATATTGCTATCCGGAACCCGAGGCCCCAAAGTGACCGAAATTGGGACAACCGGAGGGGAAGGCTGTGATATGAGGATCACATGTGTTCACGGAGTGTTAATGCTTTGCTCCGGTACTCTATTAAAAGGAGTACCTTAATTACCGATAGTTTTCCTAGAGGCCCGGCTGCCACCGGCTGGTAGGACAAAAGATGTTGTGCAAGTTTCTCATTGTGAGCACGTACGACTATATACGGAACACATGCCTATGGTTATTTAGTACTTGGATACTTGTTTTATTATTATCTGCAAATGCCTTGTCTTGATTATTACATGAGTTATCTTATCCATGCAGCGCCCGTTCATCCATCCCTATGCCTACAGTATTTTAATCCTGCTGTTTACTATAATCACTACTGCTGTCTTCATTACACTGCTGCTTATATTTCACTACTGCTACTGCTATAAAACTGTTGCTACTGATAAACTCTTGCGAGCAAGTCTGTTTCCATGTGCAGCTGAATTGACAACTCCGCTGTTAAGGCTTACAAATATTCTTTGGCTCCCCTTGTGTCGAATCAATAAATTGGGTTTTACTTCCATCGAAGACTGTTGCGATCCCCTATACTTGTGGGTCATCATCCCTCTCACTAAATATCAAGATAATAAAGTGTTCATCCTTAGTAGCACTGTTGCTAAGACTTGTCGTTTCAAAGCATCACGTGATGATCGGGTGTGATAAATTCTACATGTGCATACAACTGGTGCAAGCCAGATTTGCACACGCGGATACTAAGGTTACCTTGACAAGCCTAGCATGTACAGACATGGTCTCGGAACACGGGATACCGAAAGGTAGAGCATGAGTCATATGATTGATATGATGAACACTTTGAGTGTTCGCCAATGAAGTTACATCTTGTCTCGGGATGATTGGACTTGGTGTGGTGGATTTGGTTCGTGTGATCACTAAGACAATGCGAGGGATATTGTTTTGAGTGGGAGTTCACCTAGTTTTTAATTTTGTTGAATTAAAATTTCTACTCAATTTATCATAAACTTAGTCTAAACTATTTCAAATATATGTTGTAGATCATGGGGTCCCCATCAATCAATTTTAACCAGTTCCTAGAGAAAGAAACGCTTAAAAGCAATGGTAGCAACTTCACCGACTGGTTCCGTCATGTGAGGATCTTCCTCAATGGCGGAAATCTGCAATATGTGCTTGATGCACCGCTAGGTCCCCCACCACCCCCTGCAGTATCCGAGGATGAGAAAAATGTTTACGAGACTCGGGTGACTCGCTACTCTCAAGTTCAGTGTGCCATTCCGTGCAGCCTAGAGGCAGAGCTCCAAAAGCGTTTTGAGCACCATGACCCTTGTGATATGATCAATGAGCTCAAGGTTATCTTTGAAACTCATGCGGCTGTGGAGAGCTATGAGGCTTCGAAACAGTTCTTTGGTTGCATGATGGAAGAGGGCAGCTCCGTTAGTGAGCACGTGTTCGCAATGTCCGGACACGCGAAGAAGCTCAGCGACTTGGGGATAATCATCCCTAACCAGCTGGGTATTCATCATGTTCTCCAATCACTGCCACCAAGTTACAAGAACTTCGTGATGAACTACAATATGCAGAACATGAACAAGGAGTTACCTGAACTCTTCTCCATGCTAAAATCTGCAGAGATTGAGATACAGAAAGAGCACCAAGTGTTGATGGTCAACAAGACCGCCAGTTTCAAGAAACAAGGCAAACCTAAGAAAGGCAACGTCAAGAAGGGCGGCAAGAAAGCTGCCGCGCCTCCTCCTGAGAAGCCTAAGGGTGGCCCTAAACCTGATACTGAGTGCTATTACTGCAATGGGAAGGGGCACTGGAGGCGTAATTGCCCCAAGTATTTGGCTGATCTGAAGAGCGGCCTTGTCAAGAAGAAGAAAGGTATATCTGATATACATGTTATAGATGTCTATCTTACTGGTTCTCGTACTAGTGCCTGGGTATTTGATACTGGTTCGGTTGATCACATTTGTAACTCGAAACAGGAACTATGGAATAAACGAAGCCTTACGAGGGACGAAGTGACGATGCGCGTTGGAAATGGATCCAAGGTCGATGTGATCGCTGTCGGCACGCTCCCTCTACATCTACCTTCGGGATTAGTTTTAAACCTCAATAATTGTTATTTAGTGCCTGCGTTGAGCATGAACATTATATCTGGATCTTGTTTAATGCAAGATGGTTATTCATTCAAGTCTGAGAATAATGGTTGTTCTATTTTTATGCATAATATCTTTTATGGTCATGCGCCTGAGAAGAATGGTTTATTTCTATTAAGTCTCGATAGTAGTGATACACATGTTCATAACATTGATGCTAAGCGAATTAAATTGAATGATAATTCTACTTACAAAAGAAGCATGGTAACCGGGTGTATACCTGAGCACGCGGTTGCTATCCAACACGTGTCTAACGACGTTTAATAACAGGTTGGCTTTGTCCCGCTCATGTCTAACCACGACACTATCTCTGTGAACAGGCCCCCACCCACCCACTCCTCCCCTCCACCTGCTCTGATCCTCCCCATCCCGATCGACCGCCGCAGCCCCATAGCCGCCCCAGCGAGCTCTAGAGCATCGTCGAGGGAACTGTTGTGGGTATACTTCATAGGTGTACCATCGACAGTGCCTAGATCCGGCAAGCCCGGGTGGCCCATAGACGGTGATGAGGCATGTGGCCCATCGGGCGGCCCGATTCGTCGTTGATCATGAAGGATGAAGTCCGGCCCAGGATCAGTAAGCCGGATCCGCACCGACATTCGGAGGAACCCGGATCCGTGGAGGCCCATGAGGAACCCGGATCCAGTACGACGTATATGGAAGGCGGATCCGTGACGTGCACGGCAAGACATTGTACCGTAGTTAGGCAATCTGTAATCCGGCTAGGACTCTCCATGTAAACCCTAGATCCGTGCGCCTTTATAAGCCGGATCCCGGGAGCCCTAGAGGCACAACCACAACTCATTGTAACAACGCGAAAGCGCCCAGATAATTCCAGACAAGCAGCAGTAGGCCCTGTCATCGTGCAGGTGTTCCGAAGCTGGGTAAATCGCGTACCACCGTGATGGCGTGTATTTCACACGTTCGTTGGGCAACCCCAAGAGGAAGGTATGATGAGCACAGCAGCAAGTTTTCCCTCGGAAAGAAACCAAGGTTTATCGAACCAGGAGGAGCCAAGAAGCACGTTGAAGGTTGATGGCGGCGGGATGTAGTGCGGCGCAACACCGGAGATTCCGGCGCCAACGTGGAACCTGCACAACACAACCAAAGTACTTTGCCCCAACGAAACAGTGAGGTTGTCAATCTCACCGGCTTGCTGTAACAAAGGATTAACCGTATTGTGTGGAAGATGATTGTTTGCGAGAGAAAACGGTAAAAACAAGTATTGCGATAGATTGTATTTCGATAAAGAGAATTGGACCGGGGTCCACAGTTCACTAGAGGTGTCTCTCCCATAAGACGAACAGCATGTTGGGTGAACAAATTACAGTTGGGCAATTGACAAATAAAGAGAGCATGACAATGCACATACATATCATGATGAGTATAGTGAGATTTAATTGGGCATTACGACAAAGTACATAGACCGCCATCCAACTGCATCTATGCCTAAAAAGTCCACCTTCGAGGTTATCATCCGAACCCCTCCGAGTATTAAGTTGCAAGCAACGGACAATTGCATTAAGTATGGTGCGTAATGTAATCAACAACTACATCCTTAGACATAGCATCAATGTTTTATCCCTAGTGGCAACGACACAACACAACCTTAGAACTTTACGTCACATCGTCCCGGTGTCAATGCGAGCATGAACCCACTATCGAGCATAAGTACTCCCTCTTGGAGTTAAAAGCATCTACTTGGCCGGAGCATCTACTAGTAACGGAGAGCATGCAAGATCATAAATAACACATAAGCATAACTTTGATAATCAACATAACAAGTATTCTCTATTCATCGGATCCCAACAAACGCAACATATAGAATTACATATAGATGATCTTGATCATGATAGGCAGCTCACAAGATCCGACAATGATAGCACAATGGGGAGAAGACAACCATCTAGCTACTGCTATGGACCCATAGTCCAGGGGTAGACTACTCACTCATCACTCCGGAGGCGACCATGGCGGTGTAGAGTCCTCCGGGAGATGAATCCCCTCTCCGGCAGGGTGCCGGAGGCGATCTCCTGGATCCCCCGAGATGGGATCGGCGGCGACGGCGTCTCAGTAAGGTTTTCCGTATCGTGGCTCTCGGTCCTGGAAGTTTCGTCACGGAGGCTTTAAGTAGGCGGAAGGGCAAGTCGAGAGGGGGCACAGGGGCCCCAGATGACAGGGCGGCGCGGCCAAGGGGGGGGCCGCGCCGCCCTAGGGTTTGGCTCCCCTGTGGCCCCACTTCCTTTCGTCTTCGGACTTCTGGAAGCTTCGTGAGAAAATAGGCCTCTGGGCTTTTATTTCGTCCAATTCCGAGAATATTTCTTTACTAGGATTTCTGAAACCAAAAACAGCAGAAAACGGCAACTGGCACTTCGGCATCTTGTTAATAGGTTAGTTCCAGAAAATGCACGAATATGACATAAAGTGTGCATAAAACATGTAGATAACATCAATAATGTGGCATGGAACACAAGAAATTATCGATACGTTGGAGACGTATCAGCATCCCCAAGCTTAGTTCCGCTCGTCCCGAGCGGGTAAAACGATAACAAAGATAATTTCCGGAGTGACATGCCATCATAAACTTGATCATACTATTTGTAAAGCATATGTAGTGAATGCAGCTATCAAAACAATGTATATGACATGGGTAAACAAGCTGAATCATAAAGCAAAGACTTTTCATGAATAGCACTTCAAGACAAGCATCAATAAGTCTTGCATAAGAGTTAACTCATAAAGCAATAATTCAAAGTAAAGGTATTGAAGCAACACAAAAGAAGATTAAGTTTCAGCGGTTGCTTTCAACTTGTAACATATATATCTCATGGATATTGTCAACATAGAGTAATATAATAAGTGCAATAAGCAAGTATGTAGGAATCAATGCACAGTTCACACAAGTGTTTGCTTCTTGAGGTGGAGAGAAATAGGTGAACTGACTCAACATTGAAAGTAAAAGAATGGTCCTCATAGAGGAAAAGCATCGATTGCTATATTTGTGCTAGAGCTTTGATTTTGAAAACATGAAACAATTTTGTCAACGGTAGTAATAAAGCATATGCATCATGTAAATTATATCTTATAAGTTGCAAGCCTCATGCATAGTGTACCAATAGTGCCCGCACCTTGTCCTAATTAGCTTGGACTACCCGGATTATCACCGCAATACATATGCTTTAACCAAGTTTCACAAAGGGGTACCTCTATGCCGCCTGTACAAAGGTCTAAGGAGAAAGCTCGCATTTGGATTTCTCGCTTTTGATTATTCTCAACTTAGACATCCATACCGGGACAACATAGACAACAGATAATGGACTCCTCTTTTAATGCTTTAAGCATTTGACAACAATTAATTCTTTTCTCATTAGAGACTTGAGGATATTTTTCCAAAACTGAAACTTCCACCATGAATCATGGCTTTAGTTAGCGGCCCAATGTTCTTCTCTCAGAATATGCATGCTCAAACCATTCAACTCAGTGTAGATCGCCCTTACTTCAGACAAGACGAACATGCATAGCAACTCACATGAAATTCAACAATGAGTTGATGGCGTTCCCCAGTAAACATGGTTATCGCACGACAAGCAACTTAATAAGAGATAAAGTGCATAATTACATATTCAATACCACAATAGTTTTTAAGCTATTTGTCCCATGAGCTATATATTGCAAAGGTGAATGATGGAATTTTAAAGGTAGCACTCAAGCAATTTACTTTGGAATGGCGGAAAAATACCATGTAGTATAGGTAGGTATGGTGGACACAAATGGCATAGTGGTTGGCTCAAGTATTTTGGATGCATGAGAAGTATTCCCTCTCGATACAAGGTTTAGGCTAGCAAGGCTATTTGAAACAAACACAAGGATGAACCGGTACAGCAAAACTCACATAAAAGACATATTGTAGACATTATAAGACTCTACACCGTCTTCCTTGTTGTTCAAACTCAAAACTAGAAATTATCTAGACCTTAGAGAAACCAAATATGCAAACCAAATTTTAGCATGCTCTATGTATTTCTTCATTAATGGGTGCAAAGCATATGATGCAAGAGCTTAAACATGAGCACAAAAATTGCCAAGTATCACATTACCCAAGACATTTATAGCAATTACTACATGTATCATTTTCCAATTCCAACCATATAACAATTTAACGAAGGAGAAACTTCGCGATGCATACTATGAGTAGAAACCAAGGACATATTTGTCAATATGCGACAGCGGAGCGTGTATCTCTCCCATAAAGTGAATGCTAGGATCCATTTTATTCAAACAAAACAAAAACAAAAACAAACCGACGCTCCAAGAAAAAGCACATAAGATGTGGCCGAATAAAAATATAGTTTCAGGGGAGGAACCTCATAATTTGTCGATGAAGAAGGGGATGCCTTGGGCATCCCCAAGCTTAGACGCTTGAGTCTTCTTGATATATGCAGGGGTGAACCACCGGGTGCATCCCCAAGCTTAGAGCTTTCACTCTCCTTGATCATGTTGCATCATACTCCTCTCTTGATCCTTGAAAACTTCCTCCACACCAAACTCGAAACAACTCATTAGAGGGTTAGTGCACAATATAAATTGACATATTCAGAGGTGACACAATCATTCTTAACACTTCTGGACATTGCATAATGCTACTGGACATTAGTGGATCAAAGAAATTCATCCAACATAGCGAAAGAGGCAATGCGAAATAAAAGGCAGAATCTGTCAAAACAGAACAGTTCGTATTGACGAATTTTAAAATGGCACCAGACTTGCTCAAATGAAAATGCTCAAATTGAATGAAAGTTGCGTACATATCTGAGGATCATGCACGTAAATTGGCATAATTTTCTGAGCTTCCTGCAGGGCAGCGGGCTCAGATTCGTGACAGCAAAGAAATCTGGAACTGCGCAGTAATCCAAATCTAGTACTTACTTTTCTATCAACGGCTTAACTTGGCACAACAAAACTCAAAACTAAGATAAGGAGAGGTTGCTACAGTAGTAAACAACTTCCAAGACACAAAATAAAAACAAAGTACTGTAGGTAAAAACATGGGTTGTCTCCCATAAGCGCTTTTCTTTAACGCCTTTCAGCTAGGCGCAGAAAGTGTGTATCAAGTATTATCAAAGGGTGGTACTTCTACAGCGGGGTGTGGGCTCTTCTCAACCAGGCATATTATATTAGATACATAAGTTTTAGCATCTCTCTTTTCATTAGTCTTAGGCGTGCTACTCTCATCAAACAAATTTTCAGGAACAAGCCAAGCATAATTATTTTGTAGTGCATCATTCATAGCTAGGAGCTTGCATGGTATTGGTGCTTTGATCTCCCCACCATCATCAATATTATTAGTGTATCTTATTCTATCCATATCCATCTTTTCAAGGAGACTAGCAAAATTAGTAGGAGAACCAAGCATATTAAATTTAGCAAAGACCTTTCTAGCTTCTCTTGCTAGACCACCAAATTCTCTAAGAAGGGTTTCTAAAACAAAATCTTTCTTTTCCCCCTCTTCCATATCACCAAGTGTGAAAAACATGTGTTGGATTATAGGATTAAGATTAACAAATTTAGTTTCCAACAAGCGGACTAAATGCGCAGCAGCAATTTCATAAGTAGGCGCAAGGTCTACCAAGTGTCTATCTTCAAAATTTTCAATGGTACTAACATGGTTGAAGAATTCTTCTATGTTATTTCTCCCAACTATAGATCCACGTCCTACCGGTATGTTCTTTGTGGTAAAATTAAAAGGAAACATGATGAAATAAGTAAAGTAAATGCTAGTAAACTAATTTTTTTTGTGTTTTCGATATAGAAAACAAGATAGCAAATAAAGTAAAACTAGTAACTAATTTTTTTGTATTTTGATTTAGTGCAGCAAACAAAGTAGTAAATAAAATAAAGCAAGACAAAAACAAAGTAAAGAGATTGAGAAGTGGAGACTCCCCTTGCAGCGTGTCTTGATCTCCCCGGCAACGGCGCCAGAAAATATGCTTGATGGCGTGTATTTCACACGTTCGTTGGGCAACCCCAAGAGGAAGGTATGATGAGCACAGCAGCAAGTTTTCCCTCGAGAAAGAAACCAAGGTTTATCGAACCAGGAGGAGCCAAGAAGCACGTTGAAGGTTGATGGCGGCGGGATGTAGTGCGGCGCAACACCGGAGATTCCGGCGCCAACGTGGAACCTGCACAACACAACCAAAGTACTTTGCCCCAACGAAACAGATGAGGTTGTCAATCTCACCGGCTTGCTTGTAACAAAGGATTAACCGTATTGTGTGGAAGATGATTGTTTGCGAGAGAAAACGGTAAAAACAAGTATTGCGAGTAGATTGTATTTCGGTAAAGAGAATTGGACCGGGGTCCACAGTTCACTAGAGGTGTCTCTCCCATAAGACGAACAACATGTTGGGTGAACAAATTACGGTTGGGCAATTGACAAATAAAGAGAGCATGACAATGCACATACATATCATGATGAGTATAGTGAGATTTAATTGGGCATTACGACAAAGTACATAGACCGCCATCCAACTGCATCTATGCCTAAAAAGTCCACCTTCGAGGTTATCATCCGAACCCCTCCAGGTATTAAGTTGCAAGCAACGGACAATTGCATTAAGTATGGTGCGTAATGTAATCAACAACTACATCCTTAGACATAGCATCAATGTTTTATCCCTAGTGGCAACAGCACAACACAACCTTAGAACTTTACGTCACTCGTCCCGAGTGTCAATGCAGGCATGAACCCACTATCGAGCATAAGTACTCCCTCTTGGAGTTAAAAGCATCTACTTGGCCAGAGCATCTACTAGTAACGGAGAGCATGCAAGATCATAAATAACACATAAGCATAACTTTGATAATCAACATAACAAGTATTCTCTATTCATCGGATCCCAACAAACGCAACATATAGAATTACATATAGATGATCTTGATCATGATAGGCAGCTCACAAGATCCGACAATGATAGCACAATGGGGAGAAGACAACCATCTAGCTACTGCTATGGACCCATAGTCCAGGGGTAGACTACTCACTCATCACTCCGGAGGCGACCATGGCGGTGTAGAGTCCTCCGGGAGATGAATCCCCTCTCCGGCGGGGTGCCGGAGGCGATCTCCGGGATCCCCGAGATGGGATCGGCGGCGACGGCGTCTCGGTAAGGTTTTCCGTATCGTGGCTCTCGGTCTCGGAAGTTTCGTCACGGAGGCTTTAAGTAGGCGGAAGGGCAAGTCGAGAGGGGGCACGGGGGCCCCGGATGACGGGCGGCGCGGCCAAGGGGGGGGCCGCGCCGCCCTAGGGTTTGGCTCCCCGTGGCCCCACTTCCTTTCGTCTTCGGACTTCCGGAAGCTTCGTGAGAAAATAGGCCTCCGGGCTTTTATTTCGTCCAATTCGAGAATATTTCTTTACTAGGATTTCGAAACCAAAAACAGCAGAACAAGAATCGGCACTTCGGCATCTTGTTAATAGGTTAGTTCCAGAAAATGCACGAATATGACATAAAGTGTGCATAAAACATGTAGATAACATCAATAATGTGGCATGGAACACAAGAAATTATCGATACCGCGCCGGCATCTTGTTAATAGGTTAGTTCAGAAAATGCCCGCAATATGACATAAAGTGTGCATAAAACATGTAGATAACATCAGTGTGGATGGAACACAGGAGACATCGATACGTTGGAGACGTACAGCATCCCAAACGTTCGCTGTCCGACGGGGTAAGACGATAGCAAAGACAATTTACAGGTGAAACCATCATAAGCCAGTCATACTATTTGTAAAGCATATGTAGTGAATGCAGCGATCAAAACAATGTGTATGACATGAGTAAACAAGTGAATCATAAAGCAAAGACTTTTCATGAATAGCACTTCAAGACAAGCATCAATAAGTCTTGCATAAGAGTTAACTCATAAAGCAATAATTCAAAGTAAAGGTATTGAAGCAACACAAAAGAAGATTAAGTTTCAGCGGTTGCTTTCAACTTGTAACATATATATCTCATGGATATTGTCAACATAGAGTAATATAATAAGTGCAATAAGCAAGTATGTAGGAATCAATGCACGGTTCACACAAGTGTTTGCTTCTTGAGGTGGAGAGAAATAGGTGAGCTGACTCAACATTGAAAGTAAAAGAATGGTCCTCATAGAGGAAAAGCATCGATTGCTATATTTGTGCTAGAGCTTTGATTTTGAAAACATGAAACAATTTTGTCAACGGTAGTAATAAAGCATATGCATCATGTAAATTATATCTTATAAGTTGCAAGCCTCATGCATAGTGTACTAATAGTGCTCGCACCTTGTCCTAATTAGCTTGGACTACCGGATTATCACCGCAATACATATGCTTTAACCAAGTTTCACAAAGGGGTACCTCTATGCCGCTTTGTACAAGGTCTAAGGAGAAAGCTCGCATTTGGATTTCTCGCTTTTGATTATTCTCAACTTAGACATCCATACTAGGGACAACATAGACAACGAGATAATGGACTCCTCTTTTAATGCTTTAAGCATTTGACAACAATTAATTCTTTTCTCATTAGAGATTTGAGGATGTTTGTCCAAAGCTGAAACTTCCACCATGAATCATGGCTTTAGTTAGCGGCCCAATGTTCTTCTCTCACAATATGCATGCTCAAACCATTCAACTCGGTGTAGATCGCCCTTACTTCGAGACAAGACGAACATGCATAGCAACTCACATGAAATTCAACAATGAGTTGATGGCGTTCCCGATAAACATGGTTATCGCACAACAAGCAACTTAATAAGAGATAAAGTGCATAATTACATATTCAATACCACAATAGTTTTTAAGCTATTTGTCCCATGAGCTATATATTGCAAAGGTGAATGATGGAATTTTAAAGGTAGCACTCAAGCAATTTACTTTGGAATGGCGGGAAAATACCATGTAGTATAGGTAGGTATGGTGGACACAAATGGCATAGTGGTTGGCTCAAGTATTTTGGATGCATGAGAAGTATTCCCTCTCGATACAAGGTTTAGGCTAGCAAGGCTTATTTGAAACAAACACAAGGATGAACCGGTACAGCAAAACTCACATAAAAGACATATTGTAAACATTATAAGACTCTACACCGTCTTCCTTGTTGTTCAAACTCAATACTAGAAATTATCTAGACCTTAGAGAAACCAAATATGCAAACCAAATTTTAGCATGCTCTATGTATTTCTTCATTAATGGGTGCAAAGCATATGATGCAAGAGCTTAAACATGAGCACAACAATTGCCAAGTATCACATTACCCAAGACATTTATAGCAATTACTACATGTATCATTTTCCAATTCCAACCATATAACAATTTAACGAAGGAGAAACTTCGCCATGAATACTATGAGTAGAAACCAAGGACATATTTGTCCATATGCTACAGCGGAGCGTGTATCTCTCCCATAAAGTGAATGCTAGGATCCATTTTATTCAAACAAAACAAAAACAAAAACAAACCGACGCTCCAAGAAAAAGCACATAAGATGTGGCGAATAAAAATATAGTTTCGGGGAGGAACACGATAATTTGTCGATGAAGAAGGGGATGCCTTGGGCATCCCCAAGCTTAAACGCTTGAGTCTTCTTGATATATGCAGGGGTGAACCACCGGGTGCATCCCCAAGCTTAGAGCTTTCACTCTCCTTGATCATGTTGCATCATACTCCTCTCTTGATCCTTGAAAACTTCCTCCACACCAAACTCGAAACAACTCATTAGAGGGTTAGTGCACAATATAAATTGACATATTCAGAGGTGACACAATCATTCTTAACACTTCTGGACATTGCATAATGCTACTGGACATTAGTGGATCAAAGAAATTCATCCAACATAGCGAAAGAGGCAATGCGAAATAAAAGGCAGAATCTGTCAAAACAGAACAGTTCGTATTGACGAATTTTAAAATGGCACCAGACTTGCTCAAATGAAAATGCTCAAATTGAATGAAAGTTGCGTACATATCTGAGGATCATGCACGTAAATTGGCATAATTTTCTGAGCTTCCTGCAGGGCAGTGGGCTCAGATTCGTGACAGCAAAGAAATCTGGAACTGCGCAGTAATCCAAATCTAGTACTTACTTTTCTATCAACGGCTTAACTTGGCACAACAAAACTCAAAACTAAGATAAGGAGAGGTTGCTACAGTAGTAAACAACTTCCAAGACACAAAATAAAAACAAAGTACTGTAGGTAAAAACATGGGTTGTCTCCCATAAGCGCTTTTCTTTAACGCCTTTCAGCTAGACGCAGAAAGTGTGTATCAAGTAACATCGAGAGATGAAGCATCAACATCATAATTTGTTCTAATAATAGAATCATAAGGTACCTTCATTCTCTTTCTAGGGAAGTGTTCCATACCTTTCTTGAGAGGAAATTGATATTTTATATTACCTTCCCTCATATCAATAATAGCACCAACGGTTCGAAGAAAAGGTCTTTCCAATATAATTGGACAAGATGCATTGCATTCAATATCCAAGACAACAAAATCAACGGGAACAAGATTATTGTTAACGATAATGCGAACATTATCAACTTTACCCAAAGGTTTCTTTGTAGAATGATCAGCAAGATTAACATCCAAATAACAATTTTTCAGTGGTGGCAAGTCAAGCATATTATAAATTTTCTTAGGCATAACAGAAATACTTGCACCAAGATCACATAAAGCATTACAATCAAAATCTTTAACCTTCATCTTAATGATGGGCTCCCAACCATCTTCTAGCTTTTTAGGAATAGAGGCTTCACGCTCTAGTTTCTCTTCTCTAGCTTTTATGAGAGCATTTGTAATATGATGCGTGAAAGCCAAATTTATAGCACTAGCATTAGGACTTTTAGCAAGTTTTTGCAAGAACTTTATAACTTCAGAGATGTGGCAATCATCAAAATTCAAACCATTATAATCTAAAGCAATGGGATCATCATCCCCAATGTTGGAAAAAATTTCAGTGACTTTATCATGAGCGATTTCAGTGAGTTTTAGCGAGTTTAGAGTGATTTTGCGCTTTGCATTAGAAGTGGAAACATTGCTAACACCAATTCTTTTATTAGTATGAGTAGGAGGTGCAGCAACATGTGTAGCATTAGCATTACTAGTGGTGGTAATAGTCCAAACTTTAGCTATATTCTTCTCTTTAGCTAGTTTTTCATTTTCTTCTCTATCCCACCTAACACTGCGGTTCAGCCATTAATCTTATATTCTCATTAATTCTAACTTGGATGGCATTTGCTGTAGTAACAATTTTATTTTCAATATCCCTATTAGGCATAACTTTCGATTTCAAAAGATCAACATCGGAGGCAAGACTATCAACTCTAGAAACAAGAATATCAATTTTATTGAGCTTTTCCTCAACAGATTTGTTAAAGGCGGTTTGTGTACTAATAAATTCTTTAAGCATGGCTTCAAGTCCAGGGGTGTATTCCTATTATTGTTGTAAGAATTCCCATAAGAATTAGCATAACCGTTACCATTATTATAAGGATATGGCCTATAGTTATTACTAGAATTGTTCTGATAAGCATTGTTGTTGAAATTATTATTTTTAATGAAGTTTACATCAACATGTTCTTCTTGTGCAACCAATGAAGCTAATGGAACATTATTAGGATCAACATTAGTCCTATCATTCGCAAGCATAGACATAATAGCATCAACCTTATCATTCAAGGAAGAGGATTCTTCAACAGAATTTACCTTCTTACCTTGTGGAGCTCTTTCAGTGTGCCATTCAGAGTAGTTGATCATCATATTATCAAGAAGCTTTGTTGCTTCACCAAGAGTGATGGACATAAAGGTACCTCCAGCAGCTGAATCCAATAAATTCAGCGAAGAAAAATTTAGTCTGCATAGAAGGTTTGGATGATCATCCAAGTAGTCGATCCATGGGTTGGGCAATTTTTAACCGAGAGATTTCATTCTTTCCCAAGCTTGAGCAACATGTTCAGTATCTAATTGTTTAAAATTCATTATGCTACTCCTCAAAGATATAATTTTAGCAGGGGATAATATCTACCAATAAAAGCATCCTTGCATTTAGTCCATGAATCAATACTATTCTTAAGTGAGAGATAGCAACCAATCTTTAGCTCTTCCTCTTAATGAGAAAGGGAACAATTTTAGTTTAATAATATCACCATCTACATCTTTATATTTTTGCATTTCACATAGTTCAACAAAATTATTAAGATGGGCAGCAGCATCATCAGAACTAATTCCAGGAAAATTGATCTTTCATGACAAGATTGAGTAAAGCGAGGTTTAATTTCAAAGAATTCTGCTGTAGTAGCGAGGTGGAGCAATAGGTGTGCATAAGAAATCATTATTATTTGTGGTTGTGAAGTCACACAACTTAGTATTTTCAGCGTTGGCCATTTTAGCAACAGTAAATAAAACAAACTAGATAAAGTAAATGCAAGTAAACTAATTTTTTGTGTTTTTGATATAGCAAACAAGATAGCAAATAAAGTAAAACTAGCAACTAATTTTTTTGTATTTTGATTTAGTGCAGCAAACAAAGTAGTAAATAAAATAAAGCAAGACAAAAACAAAGTAAAGAGATTGAGAAGTGGAGACTCCCCTTGCAGCGTGTCTTGATCTCCCGGCAACGGCGCCGAGAAAATATGCTTGATGGCGTGTATTTCACACGTTCGTTGGGCAACCCCAAGAGGAAGGTATGATGAGCACAGCAGCAAGTTTTCCCTCGAGAAAGAAACCAAGGTTTATCGAACCAGGAGGAGCCAAGAAGCACGTTGAAGGTTGATGGCGAGCGGTG